>NC_143039.1:15877500-16070000 GCF_057628025.1 Oncorhynchus mykiss
ACACACACACCCAGCACACACACACACACAACACACACATACACCCAGCACACACATACACCCAACACACACATACACCCAGCACACACATACACCCAACGCACACATACACACAACACACACATAACATACACACACACCCAGCACACACACACACACAACACACACATATACACAACATACACACACACCCAACACATACACACACCCAACACACACATACACCCAACACACACATACACCCAACGCACACATACACACAACACACACATAACATACATACACACCCAGCACACACACACCCAACGCACACATACACACAACACACACCCAACACACACATATAAACAACATACACACACACCCAGCACACACATACACCCAACACACACATAACATACACACACACCCAGCACACACATACACCCAACACACACTTAACATACACACACACCCAACGCACACATACACACAACACACACCCAACACACACATACACACACACCCAAAACACACATACACACAACATACACCCAACACACACATACACCCAACACATAAACACACAACATACACTCAACACACACACACACCCAACACACACATATACACGCAACACACACATGCACACAACCAACACACACAACACACACAACACACACATACACCCAACACACAATTCAACTCTTCAGCCACTCCAGAGCACAAAGCCTGCCACCTCCACATCTCCTCTTCCTCCTCCTCCTCCTTCCCCTCCCCTGTCCCTCCTCCTCCTTCCCCTCTCTCCTCTTCCTCCTCCTCCTCCTTTCCCCTCCCCTGTCCCTCCTCCTCCTCCAACTCTCTCCTCCTTCCCCTCTCTCCTCCTCATCCTTCCCCTCTCTCCTCCTCCTCCACCTCTCTCCTCCTTCCCCTCTCTCCTGTCCCTCCTCCTCCTCCTCCTCCTCTGTCCCTCCTCCTCCACCTACCAGAGGGATGTCCTGAGTGACAGACAGGTGAGCGGGCGTGGTGAACTCTAGCTGGGCGTGGTCTCCCTCTGCGGTAACCACGGCTTCCAGCAGGTAGACTCTGATGTCACGCCACGACTGCAGAACCAGCTGACACCGGAACCGACCGGCCACGTGGGCATGGAACCTCAGTGGTACCATCACCACCTCAGAGTCTGGACAGAGAGAGGAGGGGGATAGGAGTGTCTGTCTGTCTGTCTGTCTGTCTGTCTGTCTGTCTGTCTGTCTGTCTGTCTGTCTGTCTGCCTGCCTGCCTGCCTGCCTGTCTGTGTCTCTCTCTCTCTCTCTCTGTCTGTCTGTCTGTCTGTCTCTCTCTGTGTCTGCCTGTCTGTCTGTCTGTCTGTCTGTCTGTCTGTCTGTCTGTCTGTCTGTCTGTCTGTCTGTCTGTCTGTCTGTCTGTCTGTCTGTCTGTCTGTCTGTCTGTCTGTCTGTCTGTCTGTCTGTCTGTCTGTCTGTCTGTCTGTCTGTCTGTCTGTCTGTCTGTCTGTCTGTCTGTCTGTCTGTCTGTCTGTGTGTGTGTGTGTGTGTGTGTGTGTGTGTGTGTGTGTGTGTGTGTGTGTGTGTGTGTACCTGTGAGGTTGTCCTGTGTGACCCGTGCGTCCCTGGCCACAGGCAGAGTGATGGTATGAGGCAGGAGGAAGTGTTCCGGTAGAGAAACCTCCACGCTGTACTCTACCACCTGGGACTGGACTGGACCAGGGACCAGCAGGGACTGGAGGAGAGGAGAGAGACGGTCAGACTGTACTCTACCACCTGGGACTGGACTGGACCAGGGACCAGCAGGGACTGGAGGAGAGGAGAGAGACGGTCAGACTGGACCAGGGACCAGCAGGGACTGGAGGAGAGGAGAGAGACGGTCAGACTGTACTCTACCACCTGGGACTGGACTGGACCAGGGACTAGCAGGGACTGGAGGAGAGGAGAGAGACGGTCAGACTGTACTCTACCACCTGGGACTGGACTGGACCAGGGACCAGCAGGGACTGGAGGAGAGGAGAGAGACGGTCAGACTGTACTCTACCACCTGGGACTGGACTGGACCAGGGACCAGCAGGGACTGGAGGAGAGGAGAGAGACGGTCAGACTGTACTCTACCACCTGGGACTGGACTGGACCAGGGACCAGCAGGGACTGGAGGAGAGGAGAGAGACGGTTAGACTGTACTCTACCACCTGGGACTGGACTGGACCAGGGACCAGCAGGGACTGGAGGAGAGGAGAGAGACGGTCAGACTGGACTGGACCAGGGACCAGCAGGGACTGGAGGAGAGGAGAGAGACGGTCAGACTGTACTCTACCACCTGGGACGGGACTGGACCAGGGACCAGCAGGGACTGGAGGAGAGGAGAGAGACGGTCAGACTGTACTCTACCACCTGGGACTGGACTGGACCAGGGACCAGCAGGGACTGGAGGAGAGGAGAGAGACGGTCAGACTGTACTCTACCACCTGGGACTGGACTGGACCAGGGACCAGCAGGGACTGGAGGAGAGGAGAGAGACGGTCAGACTGGACTGGATCAGGGACCAGCAGGGACTGGAGGAGAGGAGAGAGACGGTCAGACTGTACTCTACCACCTGGGACTGGACTGGACCAGGGACCAGCAGGGACTGGAGGAGAGGAGAGAGACGGTCAGACTGTACTCTACCACCTGGGACTGGACTGGACCAGGGACCAGCAGGGACTGGAGGAGAGGAGAGAGACGGTCAGACTGGACTGGACCAGGGACCAGCAGGGACTGGAGGAGAGGAGAGAGACGGTCAGACTGTACTCTACCACCTGGGACGGGACTGGACCAGGGACCAGCAGGGACTGGAGGAGAGGAGAGAGACGGTCAGACTGTACTCTACCACCTGGGACTGGACTGGACCAGGGACCAGCAGGGACTGGAGGAGAGGAGAGAGACGGTCAGACTGTACTCTACCACCTGGGACTGGACTGGGCCAGGGACCAGCAGGGACTGGAGGAGAGGAGAGAGACGGTCAGACTGGACTGGACCAGGGACCAGCAGGGACAGACAGGAGCCCAGGAGGGCAAAGAGAAAGCGAGAGAGAGAGAGAGAGAGCGAGAGACCGAGAGAGAGAGCGAGAGAGAGAGAGCGAGAGAGAGAGAGAGAGAGAGAGAGAGAGAGAGAGAGAGAGAGAGAGAGAGAGAGAGAGAGAGAGAAAGAGCTGTCCAGTGTGTGTGTGTGTGTGTCTGTCTCTGTGTGTGTCTGTCTCTCTGTGTGTGTCTACTGTCTACCTGTGAGGTGGTGAGAGCAGCGGCCGCCACCCCTGCCCGGACGGTGCTGCTGTCCAGAGTGTGTGTGAGGCTGCGCCTCTTCTTCTCCACAGGGCTCATCCTCTGCTGCCCCACTGTGGCCAGCGCCCGCTCCCACAGCCCGTTCACCAGGGGGACACACACCACCTCATCCAGGGTGCTGCCCACGCCGCAACGCAGGTTCACCGCAGGCCTGGGATCAGCACCATCTAGCAGACACACAGGGCATAAGGGCATAAGAAAACACACACAGGCCTGGGATCAGCACCACATCAACAGATTTTTCACGTAGTGAGCTCGGGGGTTCGAACCTGCGACCTTTCGGTTACTGGCCCAACGCTCATTAAAGCTAGGCAACCTGCCGCCTCAGTACAGTCATCATGACTCTGCAGATGTGTTCAGTACCAGTACTCACCAGAGGTGGCGCTGCTAACGTGGACTACATTAGGACTGGGCTTTGTGGTCAGAGGGGAGGACAGGGGAAGATCTGCTGTCCCCTCCACAAGATACACCTGCTCACCAACCTACACCGACAAAACACACACACCTATAATCAACAACACACATTATCCAAGCTAGATTTAAATACAAACAGCACCTGGAAGGAACACCTAAATCATGGCACACACACACACACACACACACACACACACACACACACACACACACACACACACACACACACACACACACACACACACACACACACACACACACACACACACACACACACACACGGCCCTGTATACCTGCTGGCTGACTAGCAGGACGGAGCAGTGTCTTTTCCCCAGGTGGAAGGGCAGGTAGTGGAGCTCTATGGTTTCTGACTGTCCAGCCGCCAGACTCACACTCCTGACAGGACTGAAGAACTCATTCACACCACACTCATCTGCAGGATCACAGTGAAGGTCACTGTCCTCCCACTCACCACAGTCAGTTCCACCATTCAACCTATCTGTAGAAAGACTGATACAGAGACAGAGAGAGACTATTTGCACATCGTTACAACACTCTATATAGACATAATATGACATTTGAAATGTCTATATTATTTTGGAACTTCTGTGAGTGCAATGTTTACTGTTAATTTTATTGTTTATTTCACTTTCGTTTATTATCTACTTCACTTGCTTTGGCAATGTTAACATATGTTTCCCATGCCAATAAAGCCCTTGAATTGAGAGAGCGAGAGCGAGAGCGAGAAAGAGAGAGAGAGAGAGAGAGAGAGAGAGAGAGAGAGCGGAGGGAGAGAGAGAGAGCGGAGGGAGAAAGAGGGAGAGAGAGAGAGAAAACAAGAGAGAGAGGGAGGGAGGGAGGGAGGGAGGGAGGGAGGGAGGGAGGGAGGGAGGGAGGGAGGGAGGGAGAGGGAGAGAGAGAGAGAGAGAGAGAGAGAGAGAGAAAGGGAGAGGAAGAGAGAGAAGAGAGGGAGAGGGAAGAGAGGGAAGAGAGGGAAGAGAGGGAGAAGAGAGGGAGAAGAGAGGGATTGGTCACACTTTTCCCTCTAGTCTGTGTAGTACTGCTGTGTATCACGTTGTTACTACACAGACATAAGAGTTACAGGGTATGAAGTCCTATGAAACTATCTATAATCCATTGAACATTACTGCAGAAGAGAGCAAGGATTTTGCAGCAACAAACAATGTGATTTACAAAAACATCATTTAATTTGCAGTACGGATATGTCCAAACACAAAGCTAACTGTTTTAAACAGAATGAGATTCCGTCTCATGGAAACTCATACTTACATCTGCAGTAAGTCTTTGAAGATGCCCTTGATGTAGGAAGTAAAGAGAAACACAAGATGTGTGTATATGCGTGTGTGTGTGTGTGTGTGTGTGTGTGTGTGTGTGTGTGTGTGTGTGTGTGTGTGTGTGTGTGTGTGTGTGTGTGTGTGTGTGTATGTGTGTGTGTGTGTGTGTGTGTGTGTGTGTGTGTGTGTGTGTGTGTGTGCGTGCGTGCGTGCGTGCGTGCGTGCGTGCGTGCGTGCGTGTGTGTGTGTGTGTGTGTGTTAGTCCTCTCTTTAATGATCTAACAGAGAACAGACTCCAGAGATTTGCGCTACCTCTGCCTGTGAAGTATAAACACACACATGACATAGACATATACACACACACACACACACACACACACACACACACACACACACACACACACACACACACACACACACACACACACTCCCCTACGTAACAGAACAAGTGTAGTCTGGAAAAGTACATATCTATGTACGGCAGTCAGTGAGTGTCTCTGATTGTTTCTATGTATGTGGCACAGCAGTCTAAGGCACAGCATCTCAGTGCTAGAGGTGTCACTACAGACCCTGGTTTGATTCCTGGCTGTATCACAACCGGCAGTGATTGGGAGTCCCATAGGACAGCGCACAATTGGCCCAGCGTCGTCCGGGTTCGGCCGGTGTAGGCCAGCGTCGTCCGGGTTTGGCCGGTGTAGGCCAGCGTCGTCCGGGTTTGGCCGGTGTAGGCCAGCGTCGTCCGAGTTTGGCCGGTGTAGGCCAGCGTCGTCCGGGTTTGGCCGGTGTAGGCCAGTGTCGTCCGGGTTTGGCCGGTGTAGGCCGTCATTGTAAATAAGACTTTGTTCTTAACTGACTAGTTAAATAAAGGTTAAACAGAGAGAGAGATCAGCGCCACAGGTAACTTCCACAAAGCTGTGAACGATTTGAGAGACAAGGCTAGAAGAGCCTTCTATGCCATCAATAGGAACATAAATTCAACATACCAAGGGCCTCCCGGGTGGCGCAGTCTAGGGCACTGCATCACAGCGCTAGCTGTGCCACCAGAGACGCCCAGGGTCTGTCGCAACCGTACACGACCAGGAGGTCCGTGGGGCGAAGCACAATTGGCCTAGCGTCGTCCGGGTTAGGGAGGGTTTGGCCGGTAGGGATATCCTTGTCTCATCACGCACCAGCGACCCCTGTGGCGGGCCGGGCGCAGCGCACGCTAACCAAGGTTGCCAGGTGCACGGTGTTTCCTCTGACACAGTGGTGCGGCTGGCTTCCGTGTTGGATGCGCGCTGTGTTAAGAAGCAGTGCAGCTTGGTTGGGTTGTGTTTCGGAGGACGCATGACTTTCAACCTTCGTCTCTCCCGAGAGTTGTAGCGATGAGACAAGATAGTAGCTACTAAACAATTGGATACCATGAAATTGGAAAGAAAAAAGGGGGTAAAATTTAAAAACAAATAAAACATTTAATTCGACATACCAATTAGGATATGGCAAAAAATACTGGAATCAGTTATAACACCCATTACCCTTTATGGTTGTGAGGTCTGGGGTCCGCTCACCAACCAAGAATTCACAAAATGGTGTATCTAATTATCAAAATTCAGAAAAGAGCCGTTAAATTCTACAACCACCTAAAAGGAAGCGATTCCCAAACCTTCCATAACAAAGCCTTCACCTACAGAGAGATGAACCTGGAGAAGAGTCCCCTAAGCAAGCTGGTCCTGGGGCTCTGTTCACAAACACAAACAGACCCTACAGAGCCCCAGGACAGCAACACAATTAGACCCAACCAAATCATGAGAAAACAAAAAAGCTAATTACTTGACACGTAGGAAATAATTAACATAAAAACAGAGTGTACAGACTCAGTGAGCAGCTTAATGAGAGAGTGAGAGAAACTCAGTGAGCAGAGCCTTGCTATTGAGAAAGGCCGCCGTAGGCAGACCTGGCTCTCAAGAGAAGACAGGCTATGTGCACACTGCCCACAAAATGAGGTGGAAACTGTGGTGCACTTCCTAACCTCCTGTCTAATGTATGACCATATTAGAGAGACATATTTCCCTCAGATTACACAGACCCATAAAGAATTCAAAAACAATTCACATTTTGATAAACATGTATATTGGGTGGAATACCACAGTGTGCCATCACAACAGCAATATTTACCATTCTAAATACAACCCATATTTATGTTTATTTATTTTCCCTTTTGTACTTTAACCTTTTGCATTATTACACTGTATATAGACATAATGACATTTGAAATATCTATTATTTCTGAACTTCTGTGAGTGTAATGTTTACTTTTAATTTATTATTAAAAGCGACAGAGAGAGAGAGAGAGAGAGAGAGAGAGAGAGAGAGAGAGAGAAAGAAAGATAGAGAGAGAGAGAGAGAGAGACAGATGTGTGTGTGTGTGTGTGCATATTAACACTAATCTAGTGAAATAGACAGAGTGAAGGGATGTGTTTGAGGTTGTGTGTGTGTGTGTGTGTGTGTGTGTGTGTGTGTGTGTGTGTGTGTGTGTGTGTGTGTGTGTGTGTGTGTTAACCTGGTGTTGTTGTCTGAACTGGGGTTGGTCCTAAAGGAGAACTGTTGAATGAGGCTCTCCTGACTCTTCTCCACCTGCAGCATGTTGGCTTTAGACTCTACCAACACCACCCTGACAAACACACATAGGACAGGGGTAATTTACACACACACACACACACACACACACACACACACACACACACACACACACACACACACATACACGCACACATACACGCACACACACACACACACACACACACCTGAACGTGGCATCCTTGCTGAAAGGGTTTTTTACTTTAAGTTGGAGCTCCTTCAGCTGGTAACATGGAGATTTACACTTCACTATCCCCTGGATGGAGACACAGAGAGAGAGAGAGAGAGAGAGAGAGAGAGAGAGAGAGTGACAGAGAGAGAGACAGAGAGAGAGGGAGAGAGAGACAGAGAGAGAGAGAGAGGCAGAGAGAGAGGCGGAGAGAGAGGCAGAGAGAGAGACAGAGAGAGGCAGAGAGGGAGACAGAGAGAGAGCGAGAGAGAGAGACAGAGAGAGACAGAGGGAGGGATGGAGAGAGGGAGGAGGGAGAGAGAGAGAGGGGGGGGGGTAAACACAAAGACATTGTACAACTCAGTAACAGTCATTCAGCAGCCACCATGACGTAAGAGGACATGCAGCGTCCACACCATAGAAATAGAAATAGAACCATTTCCTGTGCTGCTGATACATTGTGCTGCCATGGGAACAGTGAATGGTGAACCCCTGTCTGCCCAGAGCACAAGTTGTTCTGGAGGGTGTCCCAAATTATACCCTGTTCCATATGCAGTGCACTACTTTTGACCAGGGCCCATCGGGAAATAAGGGTGCCATTTGAGACGCACTACCCTGGTCTCTATAGAAAGTAAAGTAGTGTAGTGCACTGCCTGAGTCACTGTTCTATTGGCAACTGAACAAAGGGTTCACAACAACGGCGCCGCAGAAGGGGCAGACGGAGCGCTCTCCTGGTCAGGCTCCGTAGACGTGCTCCTCGCCCACCGTTCCCGAGCATACTACTCGCCAATATCCAGTCTCTTGACAACAAGGTAGATGAAATTCCAGAAAGGTTTCCAGAGAGACATCAGAGATTGTAACATTCTCACGAGTTTCCCGAAAAAAATTCTCTCTCGGGATAGGTTGTCGGAATCAGTTCAGCCACCGGGCTTCTCCATGCATCGCGCCGACAGAGATAAACTCCGCCCTGGGAAGAGGAAGGGTGGAGGTGTATGCTTCATGATTAACGACTCATGGTGTAATCATAACAACATACAGGCTCTCAAGTCCTTCTGCTCACACGACCTAGAATTCCTTACTATCAAATGCGGGCCATATTATCTTCCAAGAGAATTCATCGTCAGTTATCGTCACAGCTGTGTACATTCCCTCTTAAGCAGACACCAAGACGCCCCTCAAAGAACTTCACTGGACTCTATGTAAATTGGAAACCATATTTCCTGAGGCTGCATTTATTGTAGCTGATTTTTTTTAACAAAGCACATTTGAGAACAAGGCTCCCTAAATTCTATCAGCATATTGATTGCACTACGCGCGGGTGTAATACACTGGATCACTGCTACTCTAACTTCCGCGATGCATACAAAGCCCTCCCCCGCTTTCCCTTCAGCAAATCCGACCACGACTCTATCTTGCTCCTACCGTCTTATAGGCAGAAACTCAAACAGGATGTACCAGTAACTAGAACCATTCAGCGCTGGTCTGACCAACCAAAATCCACGCTTCAAGAGTGTTTTGATCATGAGGACTGGGTTCCGGTCAGCCTCAGACAACAACAGACAAGTTTATAAAGATTCGATGTAAAGATGCTCTCCATCCAACCTCACTGAGCTCGAGCTGTTTTGCAAGGAGGAATGGGAAAAAATTTCAGTCTCTCGATGTGCAAAACTGATAGAGACATACCCCAAGCGACTTACAGCTGTAATCGCAGCAAAAGGTGGCGCTACAAAGTATTAACTTAAGGGGGCTGAATAATTTTGGATGCCCAATTTTTCAGTTTTTGATTTGTTAAAAAAGTTTGAAATATCCAATAAATGTCGTTCCACTTCATGATTGTGTCCCACTTGTTGTTGATTCTTCACAAAAAAATACAGTTTTATATCTTTATGTTTGAAGCCTGAAATGTGGCAAAAGGTCGCAAAGTTCAAGGGGGCCGAATACTTTCGCAAGGCACTGTAAATGACTACCGCCCCGTAGCACTCACAACTGTCATTATGAAGTGCTTTGTGAGACTAGTCAAGGATCATATCACCTCCACCTTACCGGAAACCCTAGACCCACTTCAGTTTGCATACCGCCCCAACAGGTCCACAGACGATGCAATCGCCATCACATTGCACACTGCCTTATCCCAACTGGACAAGAGGAATACCTATGTAAGAATGCTGTTCATTGACTACAGCTCAACATTCAACACCATAGTTCCCTCCAAGCTCATCATCAAGCTAGAGGTCCTGGGTCTCAACCCTGCCGTGTGCAATTGGGTCCTGGACTTTCTGACGGGCCGCCCCCAGGTGGTGAAGGTAGGAAACAACATCTCCACTTCGCTGACCCTCAACACTGGGGCCCCACAAGGGTGGGTGCTCATCCCCCTCTTGTTCTCCCTGTTCAACCACGACTACGTGGCCATGCACGCCTCCAACTCAATCATAAAGTTTACAGATGACACAACAGTAGTGGGCTTGATTACCAACAACGACGAGACAGCCTACAGGGGGGAGGTGAGGGAACTCGGAGTGTGGTGTCAGGAAAACAACCTCTCACTCAACGTCAACAAAACAAAGGAGATAATCGTGTACTTCAGGAAACAGCAGAGGGAGCACCCCCCTATCCACATCGAAGGGGCCGCAGTGGAAAGTTTTAAGGCGTACACATCACAGACAAACTGAAATGGTCCACCCACACAGATAGTGTGGTGAAGAAGGCGCAACAGCACCTCTTCAACTTCAGGAGGCTGAAGAAATTTGGCTTGTCACCTAAAACCCTGACAAACCTTTGCAGATGCACAATTGAGAGTATCCTGTCGAGCTGTATCACAGCCTGGTACGGCAACTGCACCGCTCTCCAGAGGGTGGTGCGTTCTGCACAACGCATCACCGAGGGCAAACTACCTGCCCTCCATGACACCTACAGCACCCGATGTCACAGGAAGGCCAAAAAGATCATCAAAGACAACAACCACCCGAGCCACTGCTGGTTCACCCCGCTATCATCCAGAAGGTGAGGTCAGTGCAGGTGCACCAAAGCTGGGACCAAGAGACTGAAAAACAGCTTCTATCTCAAGGCCATCCGATTGGTTAAACAGCCATCACTAACTCAGAGAGGCTGCTGCCTACATTGAGACCCAATCACTGGCCACTTTAATAAATGGCTCACTAGTCACTTTAAAAAAGACACTTTAATACATGTTACATATCTTACATTACTCATATCATTGTTTATACTGTATTTTATACACCTTGCTTATGCCGCTCGGCCATCGCTCATCCGTATATTTATATGTACATATTCTCATTCACTCCTTTGGGTTTGTGTGTATTAGGTAGTTGTTGTGAAATTGTTAGATTACTTGTTAGATATTACTGCACGGTCGGAACTAGAAGCACAAGCATTTTGCTACACTCACATTAACATCTGTTTACAATGTGTATGTGACCAATAAAATGTGATTTCATTCAGGACAACAAATGATTGTGAGGTGTTAAATACATAGTGAGTTATTGTGAGATGTTATATTCATAGTGAGTTATTGTGAGGTGTTATATACATAGTGAGTTATTGTGAGTTGTTATATTCATAGCGAGTTATTGTGAGTTGTTATAAACAGTTGAAGTCGGAAGTTTACATACACCTTAGCCAAATACATTTAAACTCAGTTTTTTAACAATTCCTGACATTAGGTTGTTTTAGGTTAGTTAGGATCACCACTTTATTTTAAGAATGTGAAATGTCAGAATAATAGTAGAGAGAGTTATTTATTTCACTTTTTATTTATTTCATCACATTCCCAGTGGGTCAGAAGTTTACATACACTCAATTAGTATTTGGTAGCATTGCCTTTAAATTGTTTAACTTGGGTCAAACGTGTCGGGTAGCCTTCCACAAGCTTGTGGCCCATTCCTCCTGACAAAGCTGGTGTAACTGAGTCAGGTTTGTGGGCTTCCCTGTTCGCACACACTTTTTCAGTTCTGCACACAATTTTGAGGTCAGGGCTTTGTGATGGCCACTCCAATACCTTGACTTTGTTGTCCTTAAGCCATTTTACCACAACTTTGGAAGTATGGTTGGGGTCATTGTCCATTTGGAAGACCCATTTGCGACCAAGCTTTAACTTCCTGACTGATGTCTTGAGATGTTGCTTCAATATATCCACTAAATTTTCCTTCCTCGTGATGACATCTATTTTGTAAAGTGCACCAGTCCCTCCTGCAGCAAATTACCCCCACAATATGATGCTGCCACCTTCGTGCTTCACGGTTGGGATGGTGTTCTTCGGCTTGCTAGCCCTTTTTCCTCCAAACATAACGATGGTCATTATGGCCAAACAGTTCTATTTTTGTTTCATCAGACCAGAAGACATTTCTCCAAAAAGTATGATTTTTGTCCCCATTTGCAGTAGTCTGTCTTTTTTATGGAGGTTTTGGAGCAGTAGCTTCTTTCTTCCTTGCTGAGCAGCCTTTCAGGTTATGTCGATATAGGACTCGTTTTACTGTGGATATAGATACTTTTGTACCTGTTTCCTTCAGAATCTTTAAAATGTAAAAAAATATATTTTACCCCCTTTTCTCCCCAATTTCGTGGTATCCATTGTTAGCAATTACTGTCTTGTCTCATTGCTACAACTCCCGTACGGGCTCGGGAGAGACGAAGGTCGAAAGCCATGCGTCCTCCGAAACACAACCCAACCAAGCCGCACTGCTTCTTAACACAGCGCACCTCCAACCCAGAAGCCAGCCGCGCCAATGTGTTGGAGGAAACACCGTGCACCTGGCTACCTTGGTTAGCGCGTGTGTGTGTGTGTGTGTGTGTGTGTGCGTACTCACGCTGGGGGTGATGTGTGTGACCTGGGTCTTGAGGCTGAAGGCCAGAGTGGCTCCAGAGGGACTGACTGAGGAGGCAGAGCGTGATGTCAGCAGTAGCACCGCCTCCATTGGCCTCAGGAAGGAACAGGAGTACTGCACGGTCACCTCCACACAACGTCCCCTAGTGGAGAGGAGGACAGAGTGTAAGGCTCAACTATAAGGTGGGGGAAGGGACGGGGAAAGCCATGGGATCAATGGAAGACCAGTCAAGACACTGAACACCAGTTGAGAAGACAGGCAGCCAGTTAACTCTAATACAGTTAGACAGAGCCAGGAAAGACAGAGAAAGACCGAGCCAGGATAGAGAGAGAAAGACAGAGCCAGGATAGAGGGAGAAAGACAGAGCCAGGATAGAGAGAGAAAGACAGAGCCAGGATAGACAGAGAAAGACAGAGCCAGGACAGACAGAGAAAGACAGAGCCAGGATAGACAGAGAAAGACAGAGCCAGGATAGAGAGAGAAAGACAGAGCCAGGATAGACAGAGAAAGACAGAGCCAGGACAGACAGAGAAAGACAGAGCCAGGACAGAGAGAGAAAGACAGTGGCTGTGTCTGAATGCCCATACTTGCATTCTAAATAACAGACATTTTGGGTACATGAAAACAGAACCTTTATAGTATATGACATTTAAATAATGCAGTACAGTTTAAATGCCAGGATGTTATACTCATTTAGATTTTTCATCCAGAATTCCCTGCACACTATTATGTAAAATAATCCTCTTTCCAGACACATGTGTTTCACAGCAGCTGATAATCAGATAAATTGATGCGTTGTACCAAAATGAACGAATGGCAGGAATCAACACAGATGACACATCATGAGTATGGATGAGCCTAGTATGTTGACATTTGTTGATTACTGCATTAGATTTGACTATACAGTACATTCTAAATAGTACGCAGTATGATTGCTACACAGTATGTAGTTTTAGTAAGTAGTAGACCAGACAGATTTCAGACAGAAGAGATGGGAAATTATCTTCATCTCACAAGGTAACTGAGCAGAACAGCTTCTGGAGGACTGGGGTGAGGAACACTGCTGTCCTACAGGGTTAGGGGTTATGGATTAGGGGTTAGGGGTTATGGATAGGGGTTATGGATTAGGGGTTAGGGGTTATGGATAGGGATTATGGATTAGGGGTTAGGGGTTATGGATAGGGATTATGGATTAGGGGTTAGGGGTTATGGATAGGGATTATGGATTAGGGGTTAGGGGTTATGGATAGGGATTATGGATTAGGGGTTATGGATTAGGGGTTATGGATTAGGGGTTAGGGGTTAGGGGTTATGGATAGGGGTTATGGATTAGGGGTTAGGGGTTATGGATAGGGATTATGGATTAGGGGTTAGGGGTTATGGATAGGGATTATGGATTAGGGGTTAGGGGTTATGGATAGGGATTATGGATTAGGGGTTATGGATTAGGGGTTATGGATTAGGGGTTAGGGGTTATGGATAGGGGTTATGGGTTAGGGGTTAGGGGTTATGGATAGGGATTATGGATTAGGGGTTAGGGGTTATGGATAGGGATTATGGATTAGGGGTTAGGGGTTATGGATAGGGATTATGGATTAGGGGTTAGGGGTTATGGATAGGGGTTATGGGTTAGGGGTTAGGGGTTATGGATAGGGATTATGGATTAGGGGTTAGGGGTTATGGATAGGGGTTATGGATTAGGGGTTATGGATAGGGGTTATAGATTAGGGGTTATGGATAGGGGTTATGGATTAGGGGTTATGGATTAGGGGTTATGGGTTATGGATAGGGGTTATGGGTTATGGATAGGGGTTATGGATAGGGGTTATGGATAGGGGTTATGGATAAGGGTTATGGATAGGGTTATGGTTAGGGGTTATGGTTAGGGGTTATGGATAAGGGTTGGGGTTATGGATAGGGGTTATGGTTAGGGGTTATGGTTAGGGGATAGGGGTTATGGATAGGGGTTATGGTTAGGGGTTAGGGGTTATGGCTAGGGGTTATGGGTTATGGATTGGGGTTATGGATAGGGGTTATGGATAGGGGTTATGGATAGGGGTTATGGACAGGGGTTATGGTTAGGGGTTATGGTTAGGGGTTATGGATAGGGGTTGGGGTTATGGATAGGGGTTATGGGTTATGGATAGGGGTTATGGATAGGGGTTATGGATAGGGGTTATGGATAAGGGTTATGGATAGGGGTTATGGTTAGGGGTTATGGTTAGGGGTTATGGATAAGGGTTGGGGTTATGGATAGGGGTTATGGTTAGGGGTTATGGTTAGGGGATAGGGGTTATGGATAGGGGTTATGGTTAGGGGTTAGGGGTTATGGATAGGGGTTATGGGTTATGGATTGGGGTTATGGATAGGGGTTATGGATAGGGGTTATGGATAGGGGTTATGGATAGGGGTTATGGTTAGGGGTTATGGTTAGGGGTTATGGATAGGGGTTGGGGTTATGGATAGGGGTTATGGTTAGGGGTTATGGTTAGGGGTTATGGTTAGGGGATAGGGGTTATGGATAGGGGTTATGGTTAGGGGTTATGGGTTATGGATAGGGGTTATGGATAGGGGTTATGGATAGGGGTTGGGGTTATGGATAGGGGTTATGGTTAGGGGTTATGGTTAGGGGTTATGGTTAGGGGATAGGGGTTATGGATAGGGGTTGTGGTTAGGGGTTATGGTTAGGGGTTATGGTTAGGGGTTAGGGGTTATGGATAGGGGTTATGGTTAGGGGTTAGGGGTTATGGTTAGGGGTTAGGGGTTATGGATAGGGGTTATGGATAGGGGTTAGGGGTTATATATAGGGGTTATGGTTAGGGGTTATGGATAGGGGTTATGGTTAGGGGTTATGGATAGGGGTTATGGATAGGGGTTATGGATAGGGGTTATGGATAGGGGTTATGGTTAGGGGTTATGGTTAGGGGATAGGGGTTATGGTTAAGGGTTATGGTTAGGGGTTATGGTTAGGGGTTATGGATAGGGGTTATGGTTAGGGGTTATGGGTTATGGATAGGGGTTAGGGGTTATGGTTAGGGGTTAAAGGTTATGGATAGGGATTATGGTTAGGGGTTATGGTTAGGGGTTATGGGTTATGGTTAGGGGTTATGGTTAGGGGTTAGGGGTTATGGTTAGGGGTTATGGTTAGGGGTTATGGGTTATGGTTAGGGGATATGGTTAGGGGTTATGGGTTATGGTTAGGGGTTATGGTTAGGGGTTATGGTTAGGGGATTTGGTTAGGGGTTATGGTTAGGGGATATGTTTAGCGGTTATGGTTAGGGGTTATGGGTAGGGGTTATGGTTATGGTTAGGGGTTACGGGTAGGGGTTACGGGTAGGGGTTATGGTTAGGGGTTACGGGTAGGGGTTACGGTTAGGGGTTACGGGTAGGGGTTACGGGTAGGGGTTATGGTTAGGGGTTACGGGTAGGGGTTATGGTTAGGGGTTACGGGTAGGGGTTACGGGTAGGGGTTATGGTTAGGGGTTACGGGTAGGGGTTATGGGTTATAGATAGGGGTTAGGGGTTATGGTTAGGGATTAAGGGTTATGGATAGGGATTATGGTTAGGGGTTATGGGTTATGGATAGGGGTTAGGGGTTATGGTTAGGGATTAAGGGTTATGGATAGGGATTATGGTTAGGGGTTATGGTTAGGGGTTATGGGTTATGGATAGGGGTTATGGTTAGGGGATATAGTTAGGGGATATAGTTAGGGGATATGGTTAGGGGAGATGGTTAGGGGTTATGGTTAGGGGTTATGGGTTATGGTTAGGGGTTATGGATTAGGGGTTAGGGGTAGGGGATATGGTTAGGGGTTATGGGTTATGGTTAGGGGTTATGGTTAGGGGATATGGTTAGGGGTTATGGGTTATGGTTAGGGGTTGTGGTTAGGGGATATGGTTAGGGGTTAGGGGTTATGGTTAGGGGTTATGGTTAGGAGTTATGGTTAGGGGATATGGTTAGGGGTTATGGGTTATGGTTAGGGGTTATGTTTAGGGGATATGGTTAGGGGTTATGGTTAGGGGTTATGGGTTATGATTAGGGGTTATGGTTAGGGGTTAGGGGTTATGGTTAGGGGTTATGGTTAGGGGTTATGGTTAGGGGTTATGGTTAGGGGTTAGGAGTTATAGTTAGGGGTTATGGTTAGGGGTTAGGAGTTAGGGTTAGGGTTTATGGTTAGGGGTTATAGTTAGGGGTTATGGTTAGGGGTTATGGTTAGGGGTTAGGAGTTAGGGTTAGGGTTTATGGTTAGGGGTTATAGTTAGGGGTTATGGTTAGGGGTTAGGAGTTAGGGCTAGGGTTTATGGTTAGGGGTTATAGTTAGGGGTTATGGATAGGGGTTATGGTTAGGGGTTATGGGTAGGGGTTAGGGGTTATGGTTAGGGGTTATGATTTGGGGTTATGGTTAGGGGTTATGGGTAGGGGTTAGGGGTTACGGTTAGGGGTTGTGGTTAGGGGTTAGGGGTTACGGGTGGGGGTTATGGTTATGGTTAGGGGTTGTGGTTAGGGGTTAGGGGTTACGGGTGGGGGTTATGGGTTAGGGGTTACGGGTAGGGGTTATGGGTAGGGGTTATGGTTAGGGGTTACGGGTAGGTGTTACGGGTAGGGGTTATGGTTAGGGGTTACGGGTAGGGGTAGGGGTTAGGGGTTACGGGTAGGGTTTCTGGTTAGGGGTTACGGATAGGGGTTAGGGGTAGGGGTTAGGGGTTACGGGTTAGAGGTTAAGGGTTAGGGGTTAGGGGTAGGGGTTATGGGTTAGGGGTTAAGAGTTAGGGGTAGGGGGTACGGGTAGGGGTAGGGGTTAGGGGTTACGGGTAGGGGTTATGGTTAGGGGTTACAGGTAGGGGTTAGGGGTTAGGGGTTACGGGTTAAGGGTTATGGGTAGGGGTTAGGGGTTAGGGGTTATGGGTTAGGGGTTATGGGTAGGGGTTAAGGGTTAGGGGTTACGGGTAGGTGTTACGGGTAGGGGTTATGGGTTATGGTTAGGGGTTATGGTTAGGGGTTACGGGTAGGGATTAGGGGTTACGGGTAGGGGTTACGGGTAGGGGTTAAGGGTTAGGGGCTATGGTTAGGGGTTACGGGTAGGGGTTACGGGGTAGGGTTTAGGGGTTATGGTTAGGGGTTATGGTTAGGGGTTATGGGTAGGGGTTAGGGGTTACGGGTAGGGGTTAGGGGCTAGGTGCTATGGTTAGGGGTAGGGGTTATGGTTAGGGGTTATGGTTAGGGGTTAAGGGTTATGGGTAGGGGTTATGGGTAGGGGTTAAGGGTTATGGTTAGGGGTTATGGTTAGGGGTTACGGGTAGGGATTAGGGGTTACGGGTAGGGGTTAAGGGTTAGGGGCTATGGTTAGGGGTTACGGGTAGGGGTTACGGGGTAGGGGTTAGGGGTTATGGTTAGGGGTTATGGTTAGGGGGTTATGGGTAGGGGTTAGGGGTTACGGGTAGGGGTTAGGGGCTAGGTGCTATGGTTAGGGGTAGGGGTTATGGTTAGGGGTTATGGTTAGGGGTTAAGGGTTATGGGTAGGGGTTATGGGTAGGGGTTAAGGGTTATGGTTAGGGGTTATGGTTAGGGGTTAAGGGTTATGGTTAGGGGTTATGGGTAGGGGTTAAGGGTTAAGGGTTAGGGGTTACGGGTAGGGGTCAGAGATAGAAGGGCTTACTTAGGAGGGATGGTGATGGAAGCTCCTTGGGGCAAGGAGAAATGATGGGCCTCCTTCCCTACGATGGAGGCATGGTAGAACATCGCTCTGGAGGACGGGCTCTTCAGACGCACCTGGAGCACACACACACACACACACACACACACACACACACACACACACACACACACACACACACACACACACACACACACACACACACACACACACACACAGGCTGTAAGACAGGGTTACCCAGGGCTAGTGCTGTGTGATGGAGAGAGAGAGACCTGCCTGTTTGGTGAAGGTGTGGTGCAGGCTGTAAGACAGGGTTACACAGGGCTAGTGCTGTGTGATGGAGAGAGAGAGACCTGCCTGTTTGGTGAAGGTGTGGTGCAGGCTGCCAGACAGAGTGATGGTTCTCCTGGGAAGGTACTGGGGCAGCGTCTCATACAGGTAAACACACAGCATCAACATTAGAACAGGGTTCGAGTCTGACAGCTCTGTGGGCTGGATGTCTATGTCCAGGCAGAGCAGTGTGAAGGCCTGGCTGAGGATGATACTGTTGTGGAGGTTCTGTTCCAGGCGGCTGATGCTGGTGTACATCCTCTGGAGATGACTGGGGATCTGAGGGACCGGAGAGACCAGAGGGGGGGGACAGTCAACACTGGGCCAGTTTCCCAGACACAGATTAAGCCTTATCTGCTACCACAGTCAGACGAATCAAAACCAGTCGAGTTTAGATGAGTCTAGATTTACTGACAATTTCCCACAGAGTAGACGAGGACAAGAGTTGACCAGGAATAGGAGGAGAGAACACAGTATCATCACTCTGTACTGGTACCCCCTGTATATAGCCTCCACATTGACTCTGTACTGGTACCCTCTGTATATAGCCTCCACATTGACTCTGTACCAGTACCCCCTGTATATAGCCTCCACATTGACTCTGTACCGGTACCCCCTGTATATAGCCTCCACATTGACTCTGTACCGGTACCCTCTGTAAATAGCCTCCACATTGACTCTGTACCCCCTGTATATAGCCTCCACATTGACTCTGTACCCCCTGTGTATAGCCTCCACATTGACTCTGTACCAGTACCCCCTGTGTATAGCCTCCACATTGACTCTGTACCGGTACCCCCTGTATATAGCCTCCACATTGACTCTGTACTGGTACCCCCTGTATATAGCCTCCACATTGACTCTGTACCGGTACCCTCTGTATATAGCCTCCACATTGACTCTGTACCGGTACCCCCTTTATATAGCCTCAACATTGACTCTGTACCAGTACCCCCTGTAAATAGCCTCCACATTGACTCTGTACCGGTACACCCTGTATATAGCCTCCACATTGACTCTGTACCAGTACCCTCTGTAAATAGCCTCCACATTGACTCTGTACCAGTACCCTCTGTAAATAGCCTCCACATTGACTCTGTACCAGTACCCCCTGTATATAGCCTCCACATTCACTCTGTACCGGTACCCTCTGTATATAGCCTCCACATTGACTCTGTACCGGTACCCCCTGTATATAGTCTCCACATTGACTCTGTACCGGTACCCCCTGTATATAGCCTCCACATTGACTCTGTACCGGTACCCCCTGTATATAGCCTCCACATTGACTCTGTACCGGTATCCCCTGTATATAGCCTCCACATTGACTCTGTACCAGTACCCCCTGTATATAGTCTCCACATTGACTCTGTACCGGTACCCCCTGTATATAGCCTCCACATTGACTCTGTACCGGTACCCCCTGTATATAGCCTCCACATTGACTCTGTACCGGTACCCCCTGTATATAGCCTCCACATTGACTCTGTACCGGTACCCCCTGTATATACCCTCCACATTGACTCTGTACCGGTACCCCCTGTATATAGTCTCCACATTGACTCTGTACCGGTACCCCCTGTATATAGTCTCCACATTGACTCTGTACCGGTACCCCCTGTATATAGCCTCCACATTGACTCTGTACCAGTACCCCCTGTATATAGTCTCCACATTGACTCTGTACTGGTACCCCCCTGTATATAGCCTCAACATTGACTCTGTACCGGTACCCTCTGTAAATAGCCTCCACATTGACTCTGTACCGGTACCCTCTGTAAATAGCCTCCACATTGACTCTGTACCGGTACCCTCTGTATATAGCCTCCACATTGACTCTGTACCGGTACCCCCTGTATATAGCCTCCACATTGACTCTGTACCGGTACCCCCTGTATATAGCCTCCACATTGACTCTGTACCGGTACCCCCTGTGTATAGCCTCAACATTGACTCTGTACCAGTACCCCCTGTAAATAGCCTCCACATTGACTCTGTACCAGTACCCTCTGTAAATAGCCTCCACATTGACTCTGTACCAGTACCCCCTGTAAATAGCCTCCACATTGACTCTGTACCGGTACCCTCTGTAAATAGCCTCCACATTGACTCTGTACCAGTACCCCCTGTAAATAGCCTCCACATTGACTCTGTACCGGTACCCTCTGTAAATAGCCTCCACATTGACTCTGTACCAGTACCCCCTGTATATAGCCTCCACATTGACTCTGTACCAGTACCCCCTGTATATAGCCTCAACATTGACTCTGTACCGGTACCCCCTGTATATAGCCTCCACATTGACTCTGTACCGGTACCCTCTGTATATAGCCTCCACATTGACTCTGTACCGGTACCCCCTGTATATAGCCTCCACATTGACTCTGTACCAGTACCCTCTGTATATAGCCTCCACATTGACTCTGTACTGGTACCCTCTGTATATAGCCTCCACATTGACTCTGTACCAGTACCCCCTGTATATAGCCTCCACATTGACTCTGTACCGGTACCCCCTGTATATAGCCTCCACATTGACTCTGTACCGGTACACCCTGTATATAATCTCCACATTGACTCTGTACCGGTACCCCCTGTATATAGCCTCCACATTGACTCTGTACTGGTACCCTCTGTATATAGCCTCCACATTGACTCTGTACCAGTACCCCCTGTATATAGCCTCCACATTGACTCTGTACCGGTACCCCCTGTATATAGCCTCCACATTGACTCTGTACTGGTACCCCTCTGTATATAGCCTCCACATTGACTCTGTACCAGTACCCCCTGTATATAGCCTCCACATTGACTCTGTACCGGTACCCCCTGTATATAGTCTCCACATTGACTCTGTACCAGTACCCCCTGTATATAGCCTCCACACTGACTCTGTACCAGGTACCTCCTGTATATAGCCTCCACACTGACTCTGTACTGGTACCCTCTGTATATAGCCTCCACATTGACTCTGTACCAGTACCCCCTGTATATAGCCTCCACATTGACTCTGTACCAGTACCCTCTGTATATAGCCTCCACATTGACTCTGTACCGTAATACCCTGTATATAGCCTCCACATTGACTCTGTACCGGTACCCCCTGTATATAGCCTCCACATTGACTCTGTACCGTAACACCCTGTATATAGCCTCCACATTGACTCTGTACCGTAATACCCTGTATATAGCCTCCACATTGACTCTGTACCGGTACCCCCTGTATATAGCCTCCACATTGACTCTGTACCAGTACCCCCTGTATATAGTCTCCACATTGACTCTGTACTGGTACCCCCTGTATATAGCCTCCACATTGACTCTGTACCGGTACCCCCTGTATATAGCCTCCACATTGACTCTGTACCGTAATACCCTGTATATAGCCTCCACATTGACTCTGTACCGTAATACCCTGTATATAGCCTCCACATTGACTCTGTACCGGTACCCCCTGTATATATCCTCCACATTGACTCTGTACCGGTACCCTCTGTATATAGCCTCCACATTGACTCTGTACCGTAATACCCTGTATATAGCCTCCACATTGACTCTGTACCGGTACCCCCTGTATATAGCCTCCACATTGACTCTGTACCGTAATACCCTGTATATAGCCTCCACATTGACTCTGTACCGGTAAATCTTCTTAAAGCATCGTTGGTTATTGTCGTATTGTGACAAGTAACATTTGATTTGACACAGGCCCGTACCAGAAAGGGACAGTAGGCAGCCAGCACAGCAGCCAGAACCAGGCCGTCTGCCAGGTCCAGGTCAAAGTTCACCACCCAGCGGGCTGATGGGACGTCTCCTGGTTAAAGAGCAGAATATAGGTAACAGAAGAGTTGTGGATGTCTCTTTGGATCAGTCTCTGTCTCTACCTCTGTCAATCTCTGTCTCTACCTCTGTCAATCTCTGTCTCTATCTCTCTGTCTCTACCTCTGTCAATCTCTGTCTATACCTCTCTCAATCTCTGTCTCTATCTCTCTGTCTCTACCTCTGTCAATCTCTGTCTCTACCTCTGTCAATCTATGTCTCTACCTCCCTGTCTCGACCTCTGTCAATCTCTGTCTCTACCTCTCTCTCTCTACCTCTCTGTCTCTACCTCCCTGTCTCTACCTCCCTGTCTCTACCTCCCTGTCTCTACCTCTGTCAATCTCTGTCTCTACCTCTGTCAATCTATGTCTCTACCTCCCTGTCTCGACCTCTGTCAATCTCTGTCTCTACCTCTCTCTCTCTACCTCTCTGTCTCTACCTCCCTGTCTCTACCTCCCTGTCTCTACCTCCCTGTCTCGACCTCTGTCAATCTCTGTCTCTACCTCTCTCTCTCTACCTCCCTGTCTCTACCTCTCTGTCTCTACCTCCCTGTCTCTACCTCTCTGTCTCTACCTCCCTGTCTCTACCTCCCTGTCTCTACCTCTCTGTCTCTACCTCTCTGTCTCTACCTCTCTGTCTCTACCTCTCTGTCTCTACCTCCCTCTCTCTACCTCCCTGTCTCTACCTCTCTGTCTCTACCTCTCTGTCTCTACCTCCCTGTCTCTACCTCCCTGTCTCTACCTCCCTGTCTCTACCTCTCTGTCTCTACCTCCCTGTCTCTACCTCCCTGTCTCTACCTCCCTGTCTCTACCTCTCTCTCTCTACCTCTCTCTCTCTACCTCTCTGTCTCTACCTCTCTGTCTCTACCTCCCTGTCTCTACCTCCCTGTCTCTACCTCTCTGTCTCTACCTCTCTGTCTCTACCTCTCTCTCTCTACCTCCCTGTCTCTACCTCCCTGTCTCTACCTCCCTGTCTCTACCTCTCTGTCTCTACCTCTCTGTCTCTACCTCTCTGTCTCTACCTCTCTCTCTCTACCTCCCTGTCTCTACCTCCCTGTCTCTACCTCCCTGTCTCTACCTCCCTGTCTCTCCCTCAACACCCCCCTCCTACCTGTAGAGGTGAGTGGGCTCCAGACGGTAGTCCTCATGCTGTGGTAGTGCAGGTTGAGCCAGGTGAGTAGCCTCCTCTCCCAGGTGGAGTAGACGTTAGAGGTCAGGGGCTTTGGGTCTATCCTGGGGACCTGCTGCTCCATGCTGCCACTGTCACAGCTCTGGAGGCCCAGGGACAAGGGACCCTCTGTCACCCGTGGCAGGACTAGCACCTGGGGAGGAGGGGACAGACAGACAGACACAGATACATTCCTCAGACTGCTGATCAGGACACAGAGGGAGAGAGAGAGAGAGAGAGAGAAAGAGATATAGAGAGAGAGACCGAGAGAGAGACAGAGAGAGATTTGTGACCTGTTGCCACAAGAAAAGGGCAACCAGTGAAGAACAAACACCATTGTAAATACAACCCATATTTATGTTTATTTATTTTCCCTTGTGTACTTTAACCATTTGCACATTATTACAACACTGTATGTATATATACAGTGGGGCAAAAACGTATTTAGTCAGCCACCAATTGTGCAAGTTCTTCCACTTAAAAAGATGAGAGAGGCCTGTAATTTTCATCATAGGTACACTTCAACTATGACGGACAAAATGAGGAAAAACATCCAGAAAATCACATTGTAGGATTTCTAATGAATGTATTTGCAAATTATGTTGGAAAATAAGTATTTGGTCACCTACAAACAAGCAAGATTTCTGGCTCTCACAGACCTGTAACAACTTCTTTAAGAGGCTCCTCTGTCCTCCACTCGTTACCTGTATTAATGGCACCTTTTTGGACTTGCTATCAGTATAAAAGACACCTGTCCACAACCTCAAACAGTCACACTCCAAACTCCACTATGGCCAAGACCAAAGAACTGTCAAAGGACAGCAGAAACAAAATTGTAGACCTGCACCAGGCTGGGAAGACTGAATCTGCAATAGGTAAGCAGCTTGGTTTGAAGAAATCAACTGTGGGATAAATTATTAGGAAATGGAAGACATTCAAGACCACTGATAATTTCCCTCGATCTGGGGCTCCACGCAAGATCTCACCCCGCGGGGTCAAAATGATCACAAGAACGGTGAGCAAAAATCCCAGAACCACACGGGGAGACCTAGTGAATGACCTGCAGAGAGCTGGGACCAAAGTAACAAAGCCTACCATCAGTAACACACTACGCCACCAGGGACTCAAATCCTGCAGTTCCAGACGTGTCCCCCTGCTTAAGCCAGTACATGTCCAGTTGAAAGTCTGTGTTGCCCAGCAACAGCCCCAAAACATCACTGCTCTAGAGGAGATCTGCATTGCGGAATGGGCCAAAATACCAGCAACAGTGTGTGAAAAACTTGTGAAGACTTACAGAAAACGTTTGACCTCTGTCATTGCCAACAAAGGGTATATAACAAAGTATTGAGATAAACTTTTGTTATTGACCAAATACTTATTTTCCACCATAATTTGCAAATAAATTCATTAAAAATCCTACAATGTGATTTTTTTGTCTGTCATAGTTGAAGTGTACCTATGATGAAAATTACAGGCCTCTCTCTTCTTTTTAAGTGGGAGAACTTGCACAATTCGTGGCTGACTAAATACTTTCTTGCCCCACTGTATATAATATGACATTTGTAATATGACATTTGTCTTTATTGTTTTGAAACTTCTGTATGTGTAATGTTTACTGTTCGTGTTTATTGTTTATTTCACTTTTGTATATTATCTACCTCACTTGCTTTGGCAATGTTAACACATGTTTCCCATGCCAATAAAGCCCCTTGAATTGAAATTGAGAGAGAGACCGAGAAGGAGAGAGAGAGAGAGAGAGAGATTAGAGAGAGAGATTAGAGAGAGAGAGAGAGAGAGAGAGAGAGAGAGAGAGAGAGAGAGATTAGAGAGAGAGATTAGAGAGAGAGAGAGAGATTAGAGAGAGAGATTAGAGAGAGAGAGAGAGAGAGAGAGAGATAGAGAGATTAGAGAGAGACAGAGACAGAGAGAGAGAGAGCGAGCGATAGAGAGAAAGAGAGAGCAAGTGAGAGAGAGAAAGAGAGAGAGAGAGAGAGAGAGAGAGAGAGAGAGAGAGAGAGAGAGAGAGAGAGAGAGAGAGAGCGAGAGATAGAAAGACTACACTCTCTTGCCTTGTAGGTCTGCAGTAGAACATCCATCCAGGCCCTTTTACTGAGGGATTCAAAGACCTTGCTGCTGTAGTCCAGCCCCCTCTGATCACACTGGGACTGGGCCTGTAGAGAGCTCCAGTGGCTGAACTCCTGGGAGTCTAACAGGTACTCGGGTCTGATGTGGGACAGACAGGCTCCCTGCCTCCTGAAGATCACAACACAGTGAGGAGGCCGGTGAGCGTGTGTGCCTGCGTACGGCGGCCGGCGGAGTTGTCCGTGTATGAGTGATTAACTGTCTGTGTGGTACCTGAGGAAGGCCAGCAGCACTGTGTTCCAGTGGAGCAGCTGCTGCACGCGCTCAGTGAGGTTGCAGGGCAGCGATTGGTTGGTGCTCACACCAGGAAGTGTCTGTCCGCTCAGGTGACGCAGCATGTCGTAGATGGTCCGTGTGTCTTTACCTTGACTCATAAGGTACGAGTTCCTCCACTCACTAGAGCTGGAGTCTACTGTCTGGACTCTACATACCACCCTGGGGAGAGATAGATAGAGAGGACAGAGGAGAGAGAGAGGGAGAGAGGAGGGAGAAAGAGAGAGAGAGAGAGAGAGAGAGGGAGAGAGGGAGGGAGGGAGAGAGAGAGAGAGAGAGGGAGAGGGGAGAGAGGGAGAAAGAGAGATAGAGAGAGAGAGAGGAGGGAGAAAGAGAGAGCGAGAGAGAGAGAGAGGGGGGAGTGAGAAAGAGAGAGAGAGGGGAGGGAGGGAGAAAGAGAGAGAGAGAGAGAGAGAGGGGGGAGGTAGAAAGAGAGAGAGAGAGAGAGGGAGAGAGAGAGAGGAGAGACTAATAATAACATAACGTAATGAAAACATAAAATAAAATATGTGTGACGGATACCAGTCCATCTACCTTCTGAGAGCGTGGTAGAGAGATGAGGTTTACCTTCTGAGAGAGCATGGTAGAGAGATGAGGTTTACCTTCTGAGAGAGCATGGTAGAGAGATGAGGTTTACCTTCTGAGAGAGCGTGGTAGAGAGATGAGGTTTACCTTCTGAGAGAGCGTGGTAGAGAGATGAGGTTTACCTTCTGAGAGAGTGTGGTAGAGAGATGAGGTTTACCTTCTGAGAGAGCATGGTCGAGAGATGAGGTTTACCTTCCGAGAGAGCGTAGTAGAGAGATGAGGTTTACCTTCTGAGAGAGCGCGGTAGAGAGATGAGGTTTACCTTCTGAGAGAGTGTGGTAGAAAGATGAGGTTTACCTTCTGAGAGAGCGTGGTAGAGAGATGAGGTTTACCGTCTGAGAGAGCGTGGTAGAGCGATGAGGTTTACACTCTGAGAGAGCGTGGTAGAGAGATGAGGTTTACCTTCTGAGAGAGCGTGGTAGAGAGATGAGGTTTACCTTCTGAGAGAGTGTGGTAGAAAGATGAGGTTTACCTTCTGAGAGAGCGTGGTAGAGAGATGAGGTTTACCGTCTGAGAGAGCGTGGTAGAGAGATGAGGTTTACACTCTGAGAGAGCGTGGTAGAGAGATGAGGTTTACCTTCTGAGAGAGCGTGGTAGAGAGATGGGGTTTGGTCCACGGGGCCAGCCAAACTGACTGAACCACTTCTGTACGGCCTGCAAGCAATCAAGCAATCACATTTAGCTATACAGCCTTTGTTCTATCAGCAGTTGTCCCAGAGTGATTTACCAGTTGTTACCTGCAGGATGCTGTGGTAGTACAACCCCTCCTCTGAGTCCTGCCCTGGAAACACTGGTATACCCTGCTGCTGCCACTGTTGCTGGTCAGTCACACCATCCGTCTCTCTTTCACCCTCTGTCTCCTTCTGGGGCCAGTCCTCCTTCCCTCTAGGTCCTGGTCCTGCACTCCCAGTCCTACTCCTGCTGTCTCCAGAGTCTGAAGGCAGGTCAATATGTTTGATTCAGCTTGGAATGGGCACTTTGGGGTTATTATTTGGGATTGTGGTAGTGGTACCTTTGTAGGGGGAAAACCAAGTTAAGGCCCCAGTACTTCACCGTACTTCACATACTGTATTTGACCAGGTCTGGTGTGTAGCAGTGTAGCTGTGGAGGTGTGTCTCACCAGAGGTGGAGTGATTACTGGTGGAGGAGAGGAAAGCGAAGGTGGAGGAGGAGGAAGTGTAGCGAGAGAGAGGGCTGGGGAAGTAGCAGTGTAGCTGTAGAGGTGTGTCTCACCAGAGGTGGAGTGATTACTGGTGGAGGAGAGGAAAGCGAAGGTGGAGGAGGAGGAAGTGTAGCGAGAGAGAGGGCTGGGGAAGTAGCAGTGTAGCTGTAGAGGTGTGTCTCACCAGAGGTGGAGTGATTACTGGTGGAGGAGAGGAAAGTGAAGGTGGAGGAGGAGGAAGTGTAGCGAGAGAGAGGGCTGGGGGAGTAGCATGGCTGTAGCACCGCCTTCCCTGTCATCTGAGAGGGCCCTGATTCGCCGCTGCAGCCGCTCAGACAACCTGAGTGACAACCACATGGACCAGTTAGGGTGGGGGGTGGAAGAACAGAGATACTTAGATTAGTAGACAGTCCTCCTCAGTGTGAGTGTATGAATGCTGTACACGGTGCAGTGTGTTGTGGGTACAGAACAGGACAGCAGGACGTACCACTCTTGAGGACTATCTGCTGCTCAGAGCGGTGCAGAGCCAGGTAGGGCCACACTGTCAACAAACTGTTATCTGCTGTAGCACAGACCTCCACCCTGAACCTGAAGAGACCGACAGATAGGAGAGAAATTAATACATCATGTACAACTCTGGACTAAGACAGGAGAGAGAGAGGAGGAGAGAAAATAAGACATCACTGGACGAAGCTAGAGAGAGAGAGAGAGAGAGAGAGAGAGAGAGAGAGAGAGAGAGAGAGAGAGACAGAGAGAGAGAGAGAGAGAGAGAGAGAGAGAAATGATGAGAGACAAGGCAAGAAGGGCCTTCTATGCCATCAAAAGGAACATAAAATTCAACATACCAATTAGGATCTGGCTAAAAATACTTGAATCAGTCATAGAGCCCATTGCCCTTTATGGTTGTGAGGTCTGGGGTCCGCTCACCAACCAAGACTTCACAAAATGGGACAAACACCAAATTGAGACTGCATGCAGAATTCTGCAAAAATATCCTCTGTGTACAACGTAGAAGACCAAATAATGCATGCAGAGCAGAATTGGGCCGATACCCACTAATTATCAAAATCCAGAAAAGAGACGTTAAATTCTACAACCACCTAAAAAGAAGCGATTCCCAAACCTTCCATAACAAAGCCTTCACCTACAGAGAGATGAACCTGGAGAAGAGTCCCCTAAGCAAGCTGGTCCTGGGGCTCTGTTCACAAACACAAACACACCCCACAGAGCCCTAGGACAGCAGCACAATTAGACCCAACCAAATCATGAGAAAACGATAAAAAAAAATAAAAAAAGATAATTACTTGACATATCGGAGAGAATTAACAAAAAAACAGAGCAAACTAGGATGCTATTTGGCCCTAAACAGAGAGTACACAGTGGCAGAATACCTGACCACTGTGACTGACCCAAACTTAAGGAAAGCTTTTACTATGTACAGACTCAGTGAGCATAGCCTTGCTATTGAGAAAGGCCGCCGTAGGCAGACCTGGATCTCAAGAGAAGACAGACTATGTGCTCACTGCCCACAAAATGAGGTGGAAACTGAGCTGCACTTCCTAACCTCCTGCCCAATGTATGACCATATTAGAGAGACATATTTCCCTCAGATTACACAGATCCACAAAGAATTCGAAAACAAATCCAATTTTGATAAACTCCCAATATCTACTGGGTGAAATTCCACAGTGTGCCATCACAGCAGCAAGATTTGTGACCTGTTGCCACGAGAAAAGGGCAACCAGTGTAGAACAAACACCATTGTAAATACAACCCATATTTATGCTTATTTATTTTCCCTTGTGTACTTTAACCATTTGTACATTGTTACAACACTGTATATATATAATATTACATTTGTAATGTCTTTATTGTTTTGAAATTTCTGTATGTGTAATGTTTACTGTTAATATTGATTGTTTATTTCACTTTTGTATATTATCTACCTCACTTGCTTTGGCAATGTTAACACATGTTTCCCATGCCAATAAAGCCCCTTGAATTGAATTTAATTGAGAGAAAGAAACAGAGAGAGAAAGAGAGAGAGACAGAAACAGAGAAAGATCTAGAGTGCAAAAGAGAGAGAGAGAGAGAGAGAGAGAGAGAGAGAGAGAGAGAGAGAGAGAAAGAGAGAAATGATCTGAGAGACAAGGCAAGAAGGGCCTTCTAGATCTAGAGTACAAAAGAGAGAGAGATAATGAACAGTATGTGTGGCTGACTGGGACGAGGTTTCCTAAGTATCCGTACCTGTTGTTGAGGTGGTCCAGGAATGTGATGTGTGAGCTGAGGTCCAGGGGCTGAGGGGAGCAGAAGGTCACTGTGCAGGTGATGGGGGTCTGGGGCTCTGTGTGGGTCTGGGGCTCTGTGTGGGTCCGGGACTCTGTGTGGGTCTGGGGCTCTGTGTGGGTCTGGGGAGGGACGGTGCCGTTGTGGGGCAGGCTGACTGAGAGGGGCTTCACCCGACTGCCATCCTTCAGAACCATCTCCTCCACCTCCACACGCAGACAGGAACCACTAGGGTCAGAAGGCAAAGGTCACAGAGGTGAGACTGTATTGCACTATATGGGATATTAATATATGACTCTATAATTACTCTATAATGACTCTATAATGGGACTCTATAATGAGACTCTATTATGGGACTCTATAATGGGACTCTATAATGGAACTCTATAATGGGACTCTATAATGGGACTCTATAATGGGACTCTATAATGAGACTCTATAATGGGACTCTATAGTGGGACTCTATTATGGGACTCTATAATGGGACTCTATAGTGGGACTATAGTGGGACTCTATAGTGGGACTATAATGGGACTCTATAGTGGGACTCTATAGTGGGACTCTATTATGGGACTCTATAATGAGACTCTATAATGAGACTCTATAATGGGACTCTATAGTGGGACTCTATTATGGGACTCTATAATGGGACTCTATAGTGGGACTATAGTGGGACTCTATAGTGGGACTATAATGGGACTCTATAGTGGGACTCTATAGTGGGACTATAATGAGACTCTATAATGAGACTCTATAATGGGACTCTATAATGAGACTCTATAATGAGACTCTATAATGGGACTCTATAATGGGACTCTATAATGGGACTCTATTCTGTATTATTACTGTATGTAAATGCAGATCTGTTTATCTGGAGCTGTAACACTGCTGGATCAGGTTATAAATACACAGGCCACCTATCAGAGCATAGAGATCATTACTCTACTACAGTAAACAGTCAGTTAGTGGGTGGAAGCACATCATGACAGGCAGGTGGATGGGTGGTACAGACCTGGGGTACCCGGTGGGGAGCAGGAAGAGGGTGGTGGTGGAGGGTGTGTCCAGAGGGACAGGGGTGAGGAGAACTCGAGGGGGGAGGAAGGTGATGCTGGGGGGGTGAGGGTTGGCACTGAGAGACAGCACCCTGTAGGGGTGAGGGGCTCCCCCCTCCTCCCCCTCTCTCTCCTCCTGCCCCTCCTCAGACAGAAAAAGAGGGAGGGACACCTCGATCTGACCCGCTGTCACTGGTAGAAAGAGTGAAGATGCAGAACAAAACACATAAAAAAACACTTACAGAACCTCCATGAAATCATTCAGTAGCAGCAGGACTCATCTAAACATAACACTGCATCTCAGAGCTAGAGACGTCACTACAGACCCTGGTTCAGGTGGTCTAAGGCACTGCATCTCAGTGCTAGAGGCGTCACTACAGACCCTGGTTCAGGTGGTCTAAGACACTGCATCTCAGTGCTAGAGACGTCACTACAGACCCTGGTTCAGGTGGTCTAAGGCACTGCATCTCAGTGCTAGAGGCGTCACTACAGACCCTGGTTCGATTACAGGCTATATCACAACCGGACGTGATTGGGAGTCCCACAGGGCGGCGCACAATTGTCCCAGAGTCGTCCAGGTTTGGCCGTCATTGTAAATAATAATTTGCTCTTAACTGACTTGTCAAGTTAAATAAATAAAAAACGATGAACTTTGGAGTGTTGTTATTATAATTATATTAACTGTCCACCAGAAGTGAGCTCTGAGGGTGAGGTGAGAGAGGGGTTAACCTGGTGGGACTCTCTCAGGAGAGAGGGAGACAGTGACCGACACACACTGCAGTGGCTCCAGTGTCCCAGCAGTAGGACTGACAATGAACAGCCCCTCATTGCTGCTGGTGCTACTGCCCCCTCCTGGTGTTACTGCAGCGCTGCAGTCAATCCTCCAGCTCAGCCTCTTGTCAGACACGTTCCTCAGCTCTACGGTCTGGAGACAACAGAGGAGAAGAGCTTCCAGCTGGTTGTAGCTCAGCCCAACAACACACAAACTGCCTCTCAGTTGGGAATATCAAGCTCTTTCTCTCTGCCAGCCATGAGAAACATCTGCCATTCAGAATCTACCTGCTTTAGTAGTTGGTGGAGTGGTGAGGTGACAGTAGCTACCTGAGTTTGTGAGGTAGTAGTAACTGAGCTAAAGGGCTCCAGATCAAACTGGAGACTTGATGGTGACATCTCCAGCGGGACACACAGGGCTGAGGAACACACAGGTACAGAATATATTAAGTGCTAATTACACAGCTCCTAAACCCCTCTTATCTTCAACCTATTGTCTTATCACAGCTCCTAAACCACTCTTATCTTCAACCTATTGTCTTATCACAGCTCCTAAACCACTCTTATCTTCAACCTATTGTCTTATCTCAGCTCCTAAACCACTCTTATCTTCAACCTATTTTCTTATCTCAGCTCCTAAACCACTCTTATCTTCAACCTATTTTCTTATCTCAGCTCCTAAACCACTCTTATCTTCAACCTATTGTCTTATCTCAGCTCCTAAACCACTCTTATCTTCAACCTATTGTCTTATCTCAGCTCCTAAACCTCTCTTATCTTCAACCTATTTTCTTATCTCAGCTCCTAAAACACTCTTATCTTCAACCTATTGTCTTATCACAGCTCCTAAACCCCTCTTATCTTCAACCTATTTTCTTATCTCAGAGCCCTATGGAATGCTGAGTGTGTAGTGTCATTACTGTCTAGTATACTGCAGGGACAGAAACAACATAGCACATTGTGAGGTCATATGGAGTCTTACAAGTATTGGAAACAACGTTGGATGTGGATACAGTGGGAACATGTAGGTCTGAGAAAGTGTGATGTCATTGATGTTTGTGGAAATGTATGTAAATGTTAAGTTGTTTCTTGTTTTTGTCTGTTGTTTGTTTACTGTCAAGGAAAAGCAGCAAGAAAAGTTTATTTAAAAAAAAAATATATATATATATATATATATATATATATATATATATATATATATATATATTAAGTATACTGCAGGGACAGAACATCTCAGTCCATCTGTTCAGGCCAATGGTTCAGGCAGGCAACTGACACACTTTCTGACCCCGTATCTCCACTCCTCTAACCTGTGGCCTGCACCCTGCGTGATAGCGTCTCCATGGTGATGGGCAGTGGGCGCGGGGTGACGATGTGTTGGTCCCGGGAAGAGGAGGACTTGGGGACAGAGTTGGGAGGGGCGGAGGAGGAGGAAGAGGAGAAGGGAGGCATGCCCACACCGTTGACCGTCACAGACAGGTTGAAGTCATACGCTGCCACCTGCAGGACAAACACAGGAACTACCGACTGATAGAGATGGGATGGGGTTTGGGTCAGTTCCGTTTGGTGTAATGATGAAGTTAGGATCATGATTATGGTGGGGAGAACTTATCCTTGATGTCTCTGTGTTCAGGGAAAACATGTATATTATAAACACAGATGTAGGTGGAGTACTGTGGAAGGTGGTTGATGTGTTGGTGATTAATAGACACAGATGTAGGTGGAGTACTGTGGAAGGTGATTAATAGACACAGATGTAGGTGGAGGACTGTGGAAGGTGATTAATAGACACAGATGTAGGTGGAGGACTGTGGAAGGTGATTAATAGACACAGATGTAGGTGGAGGACTGTGGAAGGTGATTAATAGACACAGATGTAGGTGGAGGACTGTGGAAGGTGGTTGATGTGTTGGTGATTAATAGACACAGATGTAGGTGGAGGACTGTGGAAGGTGATTAATAGACACAGATGTAGGTGGAGGACTGTGGAAGGTGGTTGATGTGTTGGTGATTAATAGACACAGATGTAGGTGGAGTACTGTGGAAGGTGGTTGATGTGTTGGTGATTAATAGACACAGATGTAGGTGGAGTACTGTGGAAGGTGGTTGATGTGTTGGTGATTAATAGACACAGATGTAGGTGGAGTACTGTGGAAGGTGGTTGATGTGTTGGTGATTAATAGACACAGATGTAGGTGGAGTACTGTGGAAGGTGGTTGATGTGTTGGTGATTAATAGACACAGATGTAGGTGGAGGACTGTGGAAGGTGATTAATAGACACAGATGTAGGTGGAGGACTGTGGAAGGTGGTTGATGTGTTGGTGATTAATAGACACAGATGTAGGTGGAGTACTGTGGAAGGTGGTTGATGTGTTGGTGATTAATAGACACAGATGTAGGTGGAGTACTGTGGACGGTGATTGATGTGTTGGTGATTAATAGACACAGATGTAGGTGGAGGACTGTGGTAGGTGGTTGATGTGTTGGTGATTAATAGACACAGATGTAGGTGGAGTACTGTGGAAGGTGGTTGATGTGTTGGTGATTAATAGACACAGATGTAGGTGGAGTACTGTGGTAGGTGGTTGATGTGTTGGTGATTAATAGACACAGATGTAGGTGGAGTACTGTGGAAGGTGGTTGATGTGTTGGTGATTAATAGACACAGATGTAGGTGGAGTACTGTGGAAGGTGGTTGATGTGTTGGTGATTAATAGACACAGATGTAGGTGGAGTACTGTGGAAGGTGGTTGATGTGTTGGTGATTAATAGACACAGATGTAGGTGGAGTACTGTGGAAGGTGGTTGATGTGTTGGTGATTAATAGACACAGATGTAGGTGGAGTACTGTGGAAGGTGATTAATAGACACAGATGTAGGTGGAGTACTGTGGAAGGTGGTTGATGTGTTAGTGATTAATAGACACAGATGTAGGTGGAGTACTGTGGAAGGTGATTAATAGACACAGATGTAGGTGGAGGACTGTGGAAGGTGGTTGATGTGTTGGTGATTAATAGACACAGATGTAGGTGGAGTACTGTGGAAGGTGATTAATAGACACAGATGTAGGTGGAGGACTGTGGAAGGTGGTTGATGTGTTGGTGATTAATAGACACAGATGTAGGTGGAGTACTGTGGAAGGTGATTAATAGACACAGATGTAGGTGGAGGACTGTGGTAGGTGGTTGATGTGTTGGTGATTAATAGACACAGATGTAGGTGGAGTACTGTGGAAGGTGATTAATAGACACAGATGTAGGTGGAGGACTGTGGTAGGTGGTTGATGTGTTGGTGATTAATAGACACAGATGTAGGTGGAGTACTGTGGAAGGTGATTAATAGACACAGATGTAGGTGGAGGACTGTGGAAGGTGGTTGATGTGTTGGTGATTAATATACACAGATGTAGGTGGAGGACTGTGGAAGGTGATTAATAGACACAGATGTAGGTGGAGGACTGTGGTAGGTGGTTGATGTGTTGGTGATTAATAGACACAGATGTAGGTGGAGGACTGTGGTAGGTGGTTGATGTGTTGGTGATTAATAGACACAGATGTAGGTGGAGTACTGTGGAAGGTGGTTGATGTGTTGGTGATTAATATACACAGATGTAGGTGGAGTACTGTGGAAGGTGGTTGATGTGTTGGTGATTAATATACACAGATGTAGGTGGAGGACTGTGGAAGGTGGTTGATGTGTTGGTGATTAATAGTATAGATGAGGGATAATGAAAACAGAGGAGGGAGGATGGAGCCCTTACTTGTTTAGGGGAGAACACCAGGCAACACTGGGCAGTCTGCTGCCCCTGTAAATCCATCACAAACACGTCTGGCTCCTGGCTTGTACCTGTAACACACCAACACCTGGCTCTCAATATTAGGCCTCCAGTTTAGTAATCCATACATCTAAATTGAACTAGGCTGACAGTTTATGACAGTCTATCTTCTCAGAGCATTTCAGTCACAGTCAATGTGTCTATCAATCAATCAAATACATACCTGCAGAGTGTGGAGGGAGGTGGATGGTGAAGTCAGTGTGTTCTGACAGGTCAAACTGGACCCGGGCCAGGGCAGAGGATCGGTTCCTCAGGGAGAACGGAACGCCACGACTGGAACCAGAATACACTCCGTGGAACAGGAAGGATTTCTGAGAGGAGGAGGAGGATAACAAAGATGAAGAGATGTTTCTGAGAGGAGGAGGAGGAGGATAACAAAGATGAAGAGATGTTTCTGAGAGGAGGAGGAGGATAACAAAGATGAAGAGATGTTTCTGAGAGGAGGAGGATAACAAAGATGAAGAGATGTTTCTGAGAGGAGGAGGAGGATAACTAAGATGGAGAGATGTTTCTGAGAGGAGGAGGAGGATAACAAAGATGAAGAGATGTTTCTGAGAGGAGGAGGATGATAACAAAGATGAAGAGATGTTTCTGAGAGGAGGAGGAGGATAACTAAGATGGAGAGATGTTTCTGAGAGGAGGAGGAGGATAACAAAGATGGAGAGATGTTTCTGAGAGGAGGAGGAGGATAACTAAGATGGAGAGATGTTTCTGAGAGGAGGAGGAGGATAACTAAGATGGAGAGATGTTTCTGAGAGGAGGAGGATAACTAAGATGGAGAGATGTTTCTGAGAGGAGGAGGAGGAGGATAAGTAAGATGGAGAGATGTTTCTGAAAGGAGGAGGATAACTAAGATGGAGAGATGTTTCTGAGAGGAGGAGGAGGAGGAGGAGGATAACTAAGATGGAGAGATGTTTCTGAGAGGAGGAGGAGGATAACTAAGATGGAGAGATGTTTCTGAGAGGAGGAGGATAACTAAGATGGAGAGATGTTTCTGAGAGGAGGAGGAGGAGGATAACTAAGATGGAGAGATGTTTCTGAGAGGAGGAGGAGGATAACTAAGATGGAGAGATGTTTCTGAGAGGAGGAGGATAACTAAGATGGAGAGATGTTTCTGAGAGGAGGAGGAGGAGGATAAGTAAGATGGAGAGATGTTTCTGAAAGGAGGAGGATAACTAAGATGGAGAGATGTTTCTGAGAGGAGGAGGAGGAGGATAACTAAGATGGAGAGATGTTTCTGAGAGGAGGAGGAGGATAACTAAGATGGAGAGATGTTTCTGAGAGGAGGAGGAGGAGGATAACAAAGATGGAGAGATGTTTCTGAGAGGAGGAGGAGGATAACTAAGATGGAGAGATGTTTCTGAGAGGAGGAGGAGGATAACTAAGATGGAGAGATGTTTCTGAGAGGAGGAGGATAACTAAGATGGAGAGATGTTTCTGAGAGGAGGAGGAGGAGGATAACTAAGATGGAGAGATGTTTCTGAGAGGAGGAGGAGGATAACTAAGATGGAGAGATGTTTCTGAGAGGAGGAGGATAACTAAGATGGAGAGATGTTTCTGAGAGGAGGAGGAGGAGGATAAGTAAGATGGAGAGATGTTTCTGAGAGGAGGAATATTTAAGGAGTCTAAATATTTTACAGACCGAGTTGAATGTTTTGTTTTCTGACTGTGGCAAAAAAAACAGCCTTCAGAAAATGAACAGGTCTGCTCTGCTCTCTGAAAATGAACAGCTCAGCTCTGCTCTCTGAAAATGAACAGCTCAGCTCTGTTCTGCTCTCTGAAAATGAACAGGTCTGCTCTGCTCTCTGAAAATGAACAGCTCAGCTCTGTTCTGCTCTCTGAAAATGAACAGATCTGCTCTGCTCTCTGAAAATGAACAGGTCTGCTCTGCTCTCTGAAAATGAACAGCTCAGCTTTGATCTGCTCTCTGAAAATGAACAGCTCAGCTCTGTTCTGCTCTCTGAAAATGAACAGCTCAGCTTTGATCTGCTCTCTGAAAATGAACAGCTCAGCTCTGTTCTGCTCTCTGAAAATGAACAGCTCAGCTTTGATCTCTGAAAATGAACAGCTCAGCTCTGCTCTCTGAAAATGAAAGAATGAAAAGGGAGAATCCAGTTAAAGGAGAGGGAGAATCCAGTTAAAGGAGAGGGAGGATCCAGTTAAAGGAGAGTGAGGATCCAGTTAAAGGAGAAGGAGGATCCAGTTAAAGGAGAGGGAGGATCCAGTTAAAGGAGAGGGAGGATCCAGTTAAAGGAGAGGGAGGATCCAGTTAAAGGAGAGGGAGGATCCAGTTAAAGGAGAGGGAGGATCCAGGTAGAGGGAGGATCCAGTTAAAGGAGAGGGAGGATCCAGGTAGAGGGAGGATCCAGTTAAAGGAGAGGGAGGATCCAGTTAAAGGAGAGGGAGGATCCAGGTAGAGGGAGGATCCAGTTAAAGGAGAGGGAGGATCCAGTTAAAGGAGAGGGAGGATCCAGGTAGAGGGAGGATCCAGTTAAAGGAGAGGGAGGATCCAGTTAAAGGAGAGGGAGGATCCAGTTAAAGGAGAGGGAGAATCCAGTTAACGGAGAGGGAGGATCCAGTTAAAGGAGAGGGAGGATCCAGTTAAAGGAGAGGGAGGATCCAGTTGGATCCAGCTGTAAGCGTGGCCTGCCCTCTTCAAAGCCTGCGTGGCCCAGCAGCTCATTCTACAGAGCCCAGCAGCTCAGTCTACAGAGCCCAGCAGCTCATTCTACAGAGCCCAGCAGCTCATTCTACAGAGCCCAGCAGCTCATTCTACAGAGCCCAGCAGCTTATTCTACAGAGCCCAGCAGCTCATTCTACAGAGTCCAGCAGCTCATTCTACAGAGCCCAGCAGCTCATTCTACAGAGCCCAGCAGCTCATTCTACAGAGCCCAGCAGCTCATTCTACAGAGCCCAGCAGCTCATTCTACAGAGCCCAGCAGCTCATTCTACAGAGCCCAGCAGCTCATTCTACAGAGCCCAGCAGCTCATTCTACAGAGCCCAGCAGCTCATTCTACAGAGCCCAGCAGCTCATTCTACAGAGCCCAGCAGCTCATTCTACAGAGCCCAGCAGATCATTCTACAGAGCCCAGCAGCTCATTCTACAGAGCCCAGCAGCTCATTCTACAGAGCCCAGCAGCTCATTCTATAGAGCCCAGCAGCTCATTCTACAGAGCCCAGCAGCTCATTCTATAGAGCCCAGCAGCTCATTCTACAGAGCCCAGCAGCTCATTCTACAGAGCCCAGCAGCTCATTCTATAGAGCCCAGCAGCTTATTCTACAGAGCCCAGCAGCTCATTCTACAGAGCCCAGCAGCTCATTCTACAGAGCCCAGCAGCTCATTCTACAGAGCCCAGCAGCTCATTCTACAGAGCCCAGCAGATCATTCTATAGAGCCCAGCAGCTCATTCTACAGAGCCCAGCAGCTCATTCTATAGAGCCCAGCAGCTCATTCTACAGAGCCCAGCAGCTCATTCTACAGAGCCCAGCAGCTCATTCTACAGAGCCCAGCAGCTCATTCTACAGAGCCCAGCAGCTCATTCTACAGAGCCCAGCAGCTCATTCTACAGAGCCCAGCAGCTCATTCTACAGAGCCCAGCAGCTCATTCTACAGAGCCCAGCAGCTCATTCTACAGAGCCCAGCAGCTCATTCTACAGAGCCCAGCAGCTCATTCTACAGAGCCCAGCAGCTCATTCTACAGAGCCCAGCAGCTCATTCTACAGAGCCCAGCAGCTCATTCTACAGAGCCCAGCAGCTCATTCTACAGAGCCCAGCTAAGGAGCTGAGACAAACACTCCAAAGGAAAACATGTCAATTCTGATTTTTTTTTTTTAAGAACTCCCCATTGCAAAAAGGAAGAAGGACTATTCACACACAAAAAGTTGTCTATTTTTGTGTGTGAACCACCTGCTCATTTCAAGGCAGTGAACACCACCACATTCATCTTGTTCTGTTGGAAAAGGGGTTTCCATTCATTTCAAACCAGGAAGCAGCAGACTTTGTTGTTATGATGAATTGGTATGGATTGTTTGTTTTCCACAACTCAGCAGAAAAGGACTAGAGAGGCTGTAGTGTGTTCCTGACAGGGCATATTCAGGACACGCTGTGTGTTCCGTACACACACACACACACACAGACACACAGACACAGACACAGACACACACACACACACACACAGACTGCTGTAGTGTGCTCCTGACAGGGCATATTCAGGACACGCTGTTATGCTCTGCTGTTCTGTGTGTTTCGTACACACACACACACACACACACACAGACACATACACAGACACAGACACACAGACACACAGACACACACACACACACACACACACACACACACACAGACACACACACACACAGACACACACACACACACACACAGACAGACACACACACACACACACACACACACACACAGACACACACACCGACACAGACACAGACACACACACACACACACACACAGACACACACACAGACACAGACACAGACACAGACACACAGACACACACACACACACACACACACACACACACAGACACACACACACACACACACAGACACACACACACACACACAGACACACACACACACACACACACACACACACACACACACACGTGGCAAGAAAAACTATGTGAACCCTTTGGAGTTACCTGGATTTCTGAATAAATTGGTCATCACATTTGATCTGATCTTCATCTAAGTCACAACAACAGACACAGTCTGCTTAAACTAATAACACACCAATTATTGTATTTTTCTTGTCTATATTACATAATTTAAACATTCACAGTGTAGGTTGGAAAAAGTAGGTGAACCCCCCAGGCTAATGACTTCTCCAAAAGATAATTGGAGTCAGGAGTCAACTAACCCGGAGTCCAATCAATGAGACGAGATTGGAGATGTTGGTTAGAGCTGCCCTGCCCTATAAAAACACTCACAAAATGTGAGTTTGCTATTCACAAGAAGCATTGCCTGATGGGAACCATGCCTCGAACAAGAGAGATCTCAGAAGACCTAATTGTTACAGAAGTATCTCTAAAAGCCTTGATGTTCATCAGTCCACAGTAAGACAACTTGTCTATAAGTGGAGAAAGTTCAGCACTGTTGCTACAGGAGAGTCCGTCCTGCAAAGATGACTGCAAGAGCACAGAGCAGAATGTTCAATGAGGTTAAGAAGAATCCTAGAGTGTCAGCTAAAGACTTACAGAAATCTCTGGAACATGCTAATATCTCTGACGAGTCTACGATACGTAAAACACTAAACAAGAATGGTGTTCATGGGAGGACACCACGGAAGAAGCCACTGCTGTCTCAAAAAAAAACAATGCAGCACATTTGAAGTTAACAAAAGAGCATCTGGATGTTCCACAGCGCTTCTGGCAAAATATTATGTGGACAGATTAAACTACAGTTGAGTTGTTTGGAAGGAACACACACCATTATGTGCAGAGAAAAAAAAGCCACATTGTTTGTGTGTTATTAGTTTAAGCACACTATGTTGGTCTGTTGTTGTGACTTAGATGAAGATCAGATCAAATGTTATGAACAATGTATTCAGAAATCCAGGTGATTCCAAAGGGTTCACATACTTTTTCTTGCCACTGTACATACACACATACAGTGGGGCAAAAAAGTATTTAGTCAGCCACCAATTGTGCAAGTTCTCCCACTTAAAAAGATGAGAGAGGCCTGTAATTTTCATCATAGGTACACTTCAATTTTTTGTAATAAAAAAAAAAATTACCCCTTTTTCTCCCCAATTTCAATGTATCCAATTATTTTAGTAGCTACTATCTTGTCTCATCGCTACAACTCCCGTACGGGCTCGGGAGAGATGAAGGTTGAAAGTCATGCGTCTTCTGATACACAACCCAACCAGCCGTACTGCTTCTTAACACAGCGCGCATCCAACCCGGAAGCCAGCCGCACCAATGCGTCGGAGGAAACACCGTGCACCTGGCAACCTTGGTTAGCGTGCACTACGCCCGGCCCGCCACAGGAGTCGCTGGTGCGCGATGAGACAAGGACATCCCTACCGACCAAGCCCTCCCTAACCCGGACGACGCTAGGCCAATTGTGCGTCGCCCCACGGACCTCCCGGTCGCGGCCGGTTACGACAGAGCCTGGGCGCGAACCCAGGGACTCTGATGGCACAGCTGGCGCTGCAGTACAGCGCCCTTAACCACTGCGCCACCCGGGAAGTCCCGGTACACTTCAACTGTGACCAGGGGGGGGGGGCTCCACATATGAACTCACCATGTTGATGTTTACCAGGGGGGCTCCACATATGAACTCACCACATTGATGTCCACCAGGGGGGGGGGGGGGGGGGGGGCTCCACATATGAACTCACCACGTTGATGTCCACCAGAGGGGGCTCGACCGACCCGCCCACTCTCAGCTCCAGAGATTTCATGTTCCTTAGAGCTATCTGCAACACACACACCTCGTTAGACAAGCTCATCCATCATGACTATCTGGGTTTCTGAAATAATGACAGGTAAGACTAGAGGTTATTTAGGTTTCTGAAATAATGACAGGTAAGACTAGAGGTTATTTAGGTTTCTGAAATAATGACAGGTAAGACTAGAGGTTATTTAGGTTTCGGAAATAATGACAGGTAAGACTAGAGGTTATTTAGGTTTCGGAAATAATGACAGATAAGACTAGAGGTTATTTAGGTTTCTGAAATAATGACAGGTAAGACTAGAGGTTATTTAGGTTTCTGAAATAATGACAGATAAGACTAGAGGTTATTTAGGTTTCTGAAATAATGACAGATAAGACTAGAGGTTATTTAGGTTTCTGAAATAATGACAGATAAGACTAGAGGTTATTTAGGTTTCTGAAATAATGACAGATAAGACTAGAGGTTATTTAGGTTTCTGAAATAATGACAGGTAAGACTAGAGGTTATTTAGGTTTCTGAAATAATGACAGATAAGACTAGAGGTTATTTATGTTTCTGAAATAATGACAGATAAGACTAGAGGTTATTTATGTTTCTGAAATAATGACAGGTAAGACTAGAGGTTATTTAGGTTTCTGAAATAATGACAGGTAAGACTAGAGGTTATTTAGGTTTCTGAAATAATGGCAGGTAAGACTAGAGGTTATTTATGTTTCTGAAATAATGACAGATAAGACTAGAGGTTATTTATGTTTCTGAAATAATGACAGATAAGACTAGAGGTTATTTATGTTTCTGAAATAATGACAGATAAGACTAGAGGTTATTTAGGTTTCGGAAATAATGAAATAATAATGTCATTATTTGTAGAGACCATGATATGTTGTGTGTTTGTAGAGACTTTTTAATATGTTGTGTGTTTGTACAGACTTGTTGGGTGTCTGTTTCCTTCACCTCCACTCTGGTGTCAAACTTCATGACAGCTCCGGGGTTGAGGTGCACCTGGACCTCTGCCTGCCCCCCCACAGGTACCACACCCTCGGTGGGGGTCACCACCATGCCAGGCAGGGGGTACACGTCCAACACCTGATACACACACACACACACACACACGCTATACCTCTATAAAACACACTCACAAGTATAAATGGTACAAAGACCCGGTGTGGAGTGTGTACCTGGAAGTAGGCATGGTTGTGTCCTGTGTTGTGTAGCGTTGCGGTCCTGACGGAGGGGAAGATGAGAGGTACTGATCCAAACACCAGATGTTTCTCAGCCAGCTGCACACTGGATGAACCAAGCTGGAGGGAGGGGAATGGGATCTCTCTCTACATTAACAATCACAGGAACCTCAACTACAGAAACACACAGATACACACACACCTTGGCCAGACATCGTAGCTGTGCGGTGTTTCCCTGGTGAACACACAGGTCAAACTGTCCCTCCAGAGGAGAGGAGAAAGAGGGATGCCACATCACCTCACAGTCTAACTCCCTGTACGCCTCCACAGTACCTGGCAGAGAGAAGAGGAGGGAGAGAGGGAGGGAGAGACAGAAAGGGTGGTAGGGAGAGAGAGCGATACTAGAGACACGTACATCACCATACAGAACATATAGAGACTAGACTACAGTACATCACCATACAGTACATATAGAAGACTAGACTACAGAACAGCACCATACAGAACATATAGAGACTAGACTAAAGTACATCACCATAAAGAACATATAGAAGACTAGACTACAGTACATCACCATACAGTACATACAGTGGGGAGAACAAGTATTTGATACACTGCCGATTTTGCAGGTTTTCCTCCCCCAGAACAACACGGCAGGACCGGGTCAATGACCTGAAGAGAGCTGGGACCACAGTCTCAAAGAAAACCATTAGTAACACACTACGCCGTCATGGATTAAAATCCTGCAGCGCACACAAGGTCCCCCTGCTCAAGCCAGCGCATGTCCAGGCCCGTCTGAAGTTTGCCAATGACCATCTGGATGATCCATAGGAGGAATGGGAGAAGGTCATGTGGTCTGATGAGACAAAAATAGAGCTTTTTGGTCTAAACTCCACTAGCCGTGTTTGGAGGAAGAAGAAGGATGAGTACAACCCCAAGAACACCATCCCAACCGTGAAGCATGGAGGTGGAAACATCATTCTTTGGGGATGCTTTTCTGCAAAGGGGACAGGATGACTGCACCGTATTGAGGGGAGGATGGATGGGGCCATGTATCGCGAGATCTTGGCCAACAACCTCCTTCCCTCAGTAAGAACATTGAAGATGGGTCGTGGCTGGGTCTTCCAGCATGACAATGACCCGAAACCCACAGCCAGGACGACTAAGGAGTGGCTCTGTAAGAAGCATCTCAAGGTCCTGGAGTGGCCTATCCAGTCTCCAGACCTGAACCCAATAGAAAATATTTGTAGGGAGCTGAAAGTCCGTATTGCCCAGAGACAGCCCCGAAACCTAAAGGATCTGGAGAAGGTCTGTATGGAGGAGTGGGCCAAAATCCCTGCTGCAGTGTGTGCAAACCTGGTCAAGAACTACAGGAAACATATAATCTCTGTAATTGCAAACAAAGGTTTCTGTACCAAATATTAAGTTCTGCTTTTCTGATGTATCAAATACTTATGTCATGCAATAAAATGCAAATTAATTACTTAAAAATCATACAATGTGATTTTCTGTATTTTTGTTTTAGAGTCCGTCTCTCACAGTTGAAGTGCACCTATGATAAAAAGTACAGACCTCTACATGCTTTGTAAGTAGGAAAACCTGCAAAATCGGCAGTGTTTCAAATACTTGTTCTCCCCACTGTATGGAAGACTAGACTACAGAACATATAGAAGACTAGATTACAGTACATCACCATACAGAACATATAGAAGACTAGACTACAGTACATATTAAGGACTACAGTAGTGTGTGGTTTTGATAAGGCCCAGAGCAGCAGCCTACCTGTGGCTGGGCGTATGGAGAAGGCCAGGCCCGTCTCTGTGATGATAGGCCTCCAGGTGAAGTCAGCCGGGTGGTTCCTGGGGTTGACCAGGGTCACAGTACCCCTGTAGCCCGACTGGGCCAGGTAGCTGGGGGAAGGGGACAGGACCACCTGGCTCTGGGACAGCTGGAGGACCACAGGGACCAGCTGGGACTGAACCAGGACATGGCTTCGGTGATGACTATTCACCGTGTAGGAGATTGACCTGTGAGAGGGAGATGGAATCTACCAGTCAAATGTCAGCCAGGCAGTCAGTTAATCAATCAATAAGAATTGGACTCGATTTGGTTTGTCAATTATCAATTTAGGAAACCTCTATATATAAAGAGAGAGAGAGAGAGAGAGAGAGAGAGAGAGAGAGAGAGAGAGAGAGAGAGAGAGAGAGACAGAGAGAGAGACAGAGACAGAGACAGAGACAGACAACCAGCCACACACACAGTGACTAACTTGTGGAACTTTCCCAGCTTGGTGCTCTCTAAGACGAGGGGCAGGGTGGCTCTGGAGAGGGGGGGCAGCACGTGGGACAGTGGACTGGAGCGCTGCAGCTCAGGACAGCAGTCTAACTCCAGCTGCACCCACACATACACCTGCAGGTTGTTCACCAGGTCCAGGTTCCTCACACACACTGAGGCCACACACACCTCACCAAAATCTATTAAGGACGGGCCTGGAAGGGGAGGAGGGGAAACCAAACTCTGATTCACATCTTTAAAATGCTAATGTAGTGAATATTCTCTTCATCAGCCATGGGAGGGACAAGAGGGCTTAAGATTCCTATTGCAAACAAAGACTGCATGTGTTTCTCACCTATGACTACATGGTGGAGCTGCTGAACTGTCAGGGTGCGACTGCAGTCTGCCACCTCCTGGTTGGTGGAGGGTAGGGCATTGATGCCCTCTGTCACCTGGACAGCAGCGAGTTAAAGAATGATAGAGACAGAGGAATACCATACAGTCAGTCAGGAAACACCAGATATAGAATGATAGAGACAGAGGAATACCATACAGTCAGTCAGGAAACACCAGATACAGAATGATAAAGGGAGGGGATTGCAGAGGCTAAAACAGGTAACTGTAGACTTTAGAGGACCCATGAAAAATGGTTTACCAGAGACTTTAAACACCCTGCTTTACCTTCCATACCTGTCTGAATCTGGACCTGGTCTCCATGGCAGCCAGCATACAGGTGGTCAATAGCTGGCTATGTTCCTGGTCGACGCTATGCCCCTCCTGGCTGTGATTGGACTCCAGGTCCCTCAGAGAGAGCTGGGGGGTGAGGAGTCCTGCGGCAGGCCGGAGCCCAATGTCTACGTTGTCCTCCACCTCACCATGCAGCCTGAGCATACATATGGAAAACATCGTCAGATACCGCCTTGTTGTCAGCCTACAGCACATATTGAGGGGATTTTATTCAACTGGCCAGGTTGCACTGGGGCATGGCCCGTCACGTGACTGGGCGAAGCTGGTGAGGGAGGCGCGCTCTGCTCATATTATCAACAAGTCAGCGTGATGCATCGTTCAGAAACATCCATTTTTCATCAAATAGAGTATATGTTTGAACCTTCAAACTAGTTTTCATTGGGAAGGCAGATAAAGCTTTCCATTCAAAAGAGAAGTGTAGAGTGCCAGATGAATCAGGTCCCCTCATAGGTCGACGTTTTAGAAGGGGAGTGGCTAGGACCGAGCTTTGGAAAGAGGGGAGGGGTGGATTTGTCAGTTTCAGTTTGCAGTTTCGTTCTTGCTTAAAATGTTGAACCCACTAAGCAATTACCGCCAGGCGACGTCTTTTGGACTTTAGTCCGGCTGCCTTATTCAGGTATTTTTGTGGTGCGGTCTGGACCGGCCTTGATTTCAACATCCACTGATTTAGATTTTTGATCCGGTCTGGACAATATTTGAACCATTCATAGACATCTATATTTGGTTCAGATTTGGTCCAGTCCAGACCAGCCTTGATTTGACCCCAAAAAACAAGTCTATGATTGGCCTATGGGACTCCCAATCACGGCCGGTTGTGATACAGCCTGGAATTAAACCAGGGTCTATAGTGACACCTCTAACTCTGAGATGCAGTGCCTTAGACCGTTGCACCACTCAGGAGCACAGTACAGTACAGTAGAATACAGTAAAGTAGAGCACAGTACAGTACAGTAGAGCACAATACAGTAGAGCACAATACAGTACATGTACTCTACTCTACTGAACTAAACTGTACTCCATAGTACTTTACTGAATAAAACTCAACTGTCCCGTACCATAGTATACTCTACAGTACTTTACTGTACTGTAATGTGATTTTCAAATGTGTGAAACAGCCTAGACGTCTATGATGTGTTCAGATTTGGAGGGGGGGGCTCATTTGAATAATACCCAGCATGCTTTGCAAGTGTTTGCTTTCAACATTTACATTTTGGTCATTCAGCAGACGCTCTTATCCAGAGCAACTGGCAGTCAGTGCATTCAATCAAGGTAGATAAAAAACAGAAGCAAGAAAATAAAAAATGTGTAGCCGTTACTGAGAATGTTATTATAGTTGAAGTGGCCTGTTAGTTCATTCAGTATGTTAAACTATTTTGAACATCATTGATGCCAGTTTTAAAGCTTTTGAAAAATCTAACATAAGTGAATGTGACTGATGGGAGCATTAATAAATCACAGTCTTGAGTTGGCTCCTAATTCCTATGTTATTGTGATATACAGTCATGCTTACTTCATTGATAATGTGCAGAAATTTGTCCATAGAATCATTGACTGAAAAATACATGCACATATTTTCAAAGTCTGTAAATTACACATTTTCAACATCCAGAAAATACGCATTTTCAATGTCAGAAAATAAGGCGTTTCTTTGACGTCCGACGTGAAATGCTTTAAAAGTCTGGTCATGGCTCACATCAACACCATTATCCCAGAAACCCTAGACCCACTCCACTTTGCATACCGCCCCAACAGATCCACAGATGATGCAATCTCTATTGCACTCCACACTGCCCTTTCACACCTGAACAAAAGGAATACCTATGTGAGAATGCTATTCATTGACTACAGCTCAGCGTTCAACAGCATAGTGCCCTCCAAGCTCATCACTAAGCTAAGGACCCTGGGACTAAACACCTGCCTCTGCAACTGGATCCTGGACTTCCTGACAGGCCGCCCCCAGGTGGTAAAGGTAGGTAACAACACATCCGCCACGCTGATCATCAACACGGGGGCCCCTCAGGGGTGTGTGCTCAGTCCCCTCCTGTACTCCCTGTTCACTCATGACTGCACGGCCAGGCACGACTCCAACACCATCAATGAGTTTGCTGATTTACACAACAGTGGTAGGCCTGATCACCGACAACGATGAGACAGCCTATAGGGAGGAGGTCAGAGACCTGACCGTGTGGTGCAAGGACAACAACCTCTCCCTCAAAGTGATCAAGACAAAGGAGATTATTGTGGACTACAGGAAAAGGAGGACCGAGCATGCCACCATTCTCATCGACAGGGCTTTAGTGAAGCAGGTTGAGAGCCAAGTTCCTTGATGTCCACATCACCAACAAACTAACATGGTCCAAGCACACCAAGACAGTCGTGAAGGAGACTCAGGAGACTGAAAAGTTTTGGCATGGGTCCTCAGATCCTCAAAAGGTTTTACAGCTGCACCATCGAGAGCATCCTGGTTGCATCACTGCTTCTACGCTGCTGCTACTCTCTGTTATTATCTATGCATAGGCACTTTAATAACTCTACCTACATGTACATATTACCTCAATTACCTCGACACGGGTGCCCCCGCACATTGACTCTGTACCGGTACCCCCTGTATATAGCCTCCACATTGACTCTGTATCGGTACCCCCTGTATATAGCCTCCACATTGACTCTGTACCGGTACCCCCTGTATATAGCCTCCACATTGACTCTGTACCGGTACCCAAGTATATAGCCTCCACATTGACTCTGTACCGGTACCCCCTGTATATAGCCTCCACATTGACTCTGTACCGGTACCCCCTGTATATAGCCTCCACACTGACTCTGTACCGGTACCCCCTGTATATAGCCTCCACATTGACTCTGTACCGGTACCCCCTGTATATAGCCTCCACATTGACTCTGTACCGGTACCCCCTGTATAAAGCCTCCACATTGACTCTGTACCGGTACCCCCTGTATATAGCCTCCACATTGACTCTGTACCGGTACCCCCTGTATAAAGCCTCCACATTGACTCTGTACCGGTACCCCCTGTATATAGCCTCCACATTGACTCTGTACCGGTACCCCCTGTATAAAGCCTCCACATTGACTCTGTACCGGTACCCCCTGTATAGAGCCTCCACATTGACTCTGTACCGGTACCCCCTGTATATACCCTCCACATTGACTCTGTACCGGTACCCCCTGTATATAGCCTCCACATTGACTCTGTACCGGTACCCCCTGTATAAAGCCTCCACATTGACTCTGTACCGGTACCCCCTGTATATAGCCTCCACATTGACTCTGTACCGGTACCCCCTGTATATAGCCTCCACATTGACTCTGTACCGGTACCCCCTGTATAAAGCCTCCACATTGACTCTGTACCGGTACCCCCTGTATATAGCCTCCACATTGACTCTGTACCGGTACCCCCTGTATAAAGCCTCCACATTGACTCTGTACCGGTACCCCCTGTATAGAGCCTCCACATTGACTCTGTACCGGTACCCCCTGTATATACCCTCCACATTGACTCTGTACCGGTACCCCCTGTATATAGCCTCCACATTGACTCTGTACCGGTACCCCCTGTATAAAGCCTCCACATTGACTCTGTACCGGTACCCCCTGTATATAGCCTCCACATTGACTCTGTACCGGTACCCTCTGTATATAGCCTCCACATTGACTGTGTACCGGTACCCCCTGTATATAGCCTCCACATTGACTCTGTGCCGGTACCCCCTGTATATAGCCTCCACATTGACTCTGTACCGGTACCCCCTGTATAAAGCCTCCACATTGACTCTGTACCGGTACCCCCTGTATAGAGCCTCCACATTGACTCTGTACCGGTACCCCCTGTATATACCCTCCACATTGACTCTGTACCGGTACCCCCTGTATATAGCCTCCACATTGACTCTGTACCGGTACCCCCTGTATAAAGCCTCCACATTGACTCTGTACCGGTACCCCCTGTATATAGCCTCCACATTGACTCTGTACCGGTACCCCCTGTATATAGCCTCCACATTGACTCTGTACTGGTACCCCCTGTATATAGTCTCCACATTGACTCTGTACCGGTACCCCCTGTATATAGCCTCCACACTGACTCTGTACCAGTACCCCCTGTATATAGCCTCCACATTGACTCTGTACCGGTACCCCCTGTATATAGCCTCCACATTGACTCTGTACCGGTACCCCCTGTATATAGCCTCCACACTGACTCTGTACCGGTACCCCCTGTATATAGCCTCCACATTGACTCTGTACCGGTACCCCCTGTATATAGCCTCCACACTGACTCTGTACCGGTACCCCCTGTAAATAGCCTCCACATTGACTCTGTACCGGTACCCCCTGTATAAAGCCTCCACATTGACTCTGTACCGGTACCCCCTGTATATAGCCTCCACATTGACTCTGTACCGGTACCCCCTGTATATAGCCTCCACATTGACTCTGTACTGGTACCCCCTGTATATAGTCTCCACATTGACTCTGTACCGGTACCCCCTGTATATAGCCTCCACACTGACTCTGTACCAGTACCCCCTGTATATAGCCTCCACATTGACTCTGTACCGGTACCCCCTGTATATAGCCTCCACATTGACTCTGTACCGGTACCCCCTGTATATAGCCTCCACACTGACTCTGTACCGGTACCCCCTGTATATAGCCTCCACACTGACTCTGTACCGGTACCCCCTGTATATAGCCTCCACATTGACTCTGTACCGGTACCCCCTGTAAATAGCCTCCACACTGACTCTGTACCGGTACCCCCTGTATATAGCCTCCACACTGACTCTGTACCGGTACCCACTGTATAAAGCCCCGCTATTGTTATTTACTGCTGCTCTTTAATTATTTGTTATTCTTTTCAGCACCTGAAATGTGTGTGATGTCAAGTCTTTTCAGTGTTATTTTGCTTACTGGGTAGCTCTTTGGTTGTGGGTGCCAAGATTACAACATACAGAACACACATCCCACTCTGTCTACCTCGCAGTGGTTTTCTGCAAGCGCGTCTTTCGCAGGCTCCTGATGAAGGCTAGGTAGTGATCTCTGTGTCTCTGTCTCTGCTGCTCCTCCTCCTCCGTGAAGGAAAAGTCAGGGTCCTCGTAGCGGTAACGCTCCACCCCCGTGAAGATGGTCCTGGGTGGAGGGAGAGAGGATATAAGCAGTTCATAAGAGTTCATAGGCAGAACATAGGGGCTACATAGGACTTTACAGAACATAGGGGCTACATAGGACTTTACAGAACATATGGGCTACATAGGACTTTACAAGAACACGGATGCAAATTGTAAACCAACTGCGCTGACTGCCCAGACATCTGGTCACTTTAATAATGCCACTTTAATAATGTTTACATATCTTGCATTACTCATCTCATGTGTATATACTGTATCTTATTCCATCTATTGCATCTCCCCTATGACACTCGGTTATCGCTCATCCATATATTTATATGTACATATTCTTATTCCATCCCTTTACTTAGATTTGTGTGTATTAGGTAGTTGTTGTGGAATTGTTAGAATACTTGTTACATATTACTGCACTGTCTGAACTAGAAGCACAAGCATTTCACTACACTCGCATTAACATTCTATGTGACCAATAGAATTTGATTTGATCTGGCTAGTAGGTCCCTGCAAACCTGACTGCACTGATACTATTTCCATCATTACTATTAGTAGCACTGATACTATTTCCATCATTACTATTAGTAGTACTGATACTATTTCCATCATTACTATTAGTAGTACTGATACTATTTCCATCATTACTATTAGTAGTACTGATACTATTTCCATCATTACTATTAGTAGTACTGATACTATTTCCATCATTACTATTAGTAGTACTGATACTATTTCCATCATTACTATTAGTAGTACTGATACTATTTCCATCATTACTATTAGTAGTACTGATACTATTTCCATCATTACTATTAGTAGTACTGATACTATTTCCATCATTACTATTAGTAGTACTGATACGTCTGTGGAATAGGTCACAGGGTGCCATGGCAGATACTCTATAACTGCCAGTATAACTCAGATGACCTGTAGGTGGTGTCTGGAGAGGCAGGGCGGATGCTGCAGGCCCTGTCGTTGGGGAAGGCCAGTAGCTCTCGCCGGCTACCGTCGAGACTCTGGTTCCTACGGTAGCTCTGGCTCTGACCGTGGCTGTGGAGCCGGGTCTTGGCCGTGCTGAGGACAGCTGCCCGCACCAATCCCACACACCTGCCCAGCTCACTGGAGGGCACCCGGGCATACTGGCCTGTCTCATTGGTCACAGCCGGGGTGATTCCTGATACATCACAGACAAAACAATGACTGGGTGGATCCAATAACAGGTTGAAGATAGAATGCCAGACAATACTTTGAAGAACTATACAGTATGGAAAGGAGATCAGAGGACAGGGCAGTGAGGGGTTCAGTGTGAACTATACAGTATGGGAAGGAGATCAGTGGACAGGGCAGTGAGGGGTTCAGTGTGAACTATACCGTATGGGAAGGAGATCAGTGGACAGGGCAGTGAGGGGTTCAGTGTGAACTATACAGTATGGGAAGGAGATCAGTGGACAGGGCAGTGAGGGGTTCAGTGTGAACTATACAGTATGGGAAGGAGACCAGAGGACAGGGCAGTGAGGGGTTCAGTGTGAACTATACAGTATGGGAAGGAGATCAGAGGACAGGGCAGTGAGGGGTTCAGTGTGAACTATACAGTATGGGAAGGAGATCAGAGGACAGGGCAGTGAGGGGTTCAGTGTGAACTATACAGTATGGGACAGGGCAGTGAGGGGTTCAGTGTGAACTATACAGTATGGGACAGGGCAGTGAGGGGTTCAGTGTGAACTATACAGTATGGGACAGGGCAGTGAGGAGTTCAGTGTGAACTAAACAGTATGGGACGGGCAGTGAGGGGTTCAGTGTGAACTATACAGTATGGAAAGGAGATCAGTGGACAGGGCAGTGAGGGGTTCAGTGTGAACTATACAGTATGGAAAGGAGATCAGTGGACAGGGCAGTGAGGGGTTCAGTGTGAACTATACAGTATGGAAAGGAGATCAGAGGACAGGGCAGTGAGGGGTTCAGTGTGAACTATACAGTATGGGAAGGAGATCAGTGGACAGGGCAGTGAGGAGTTCAGTGTGAACTATACAGTATGGGAAGGAGATCAGTGGACAGGGCAGTGATGGGTTCAGTGTGAACTATACAGTATGGGACAGGGCAGTGAGGGGTTCAGTGTGAACTATACAGTATGGGAAGGAGATCCGAGGACAGGGCAGTGAGGGGTTCAGTGTAATCTATACAGTATGGAAAGGAGATCAGTGGACAGGGCAGTGATGGGTTCAGTGTGAACTATACAGTATGGGAAGGAGATCAGTGGACAGGGCAGTGAGGGGTTCAGTGTGAACTATACAGTATGGAAAGGAGATCAGTGGACAGGGCAGTGAGGGGTTCAGTGTGAACTATACAGTATGGGACAGGGCAGTGAGGGGTTCAGTGTGAACTATACAGTATGGGACAGGGCAGTGAGGGGTTCAGTGTGAACTATACAGTATGGAAAGGAGATCAGTGGACAGGGCAGTGAGGGGTTCAGTGTGAACTATACAGTATGGGACAGGGCAGTGAGGGGTTCAGTGTGAACTATACAGTATGGGACAGGGCAGTGAGGGGTTCAGTGTGAACTATACAGTATGGAAAGGAGATCAGTGGACAGGGCAGTGAGGAGTTCAGTGTGAACTATACAGTATGGGAAGGAGATCAGTGGACAGGGCAGTGAGGGGTTCAGTGTGAACTATACAGTATGGGAAGGAGATCAGAGGACAGGGCAGTGAGGGGTTCAGTGTGAACTATACAGTATGGGAAGGAGATCAGTGGACAGGGCAGTGAGGAGTTCAGTGTGAACTAAACAGTATGGGACAGGGCAGTGAGGGGTTCAGTGTGAACTATACAGTATGGAAAGGAGATCAATGGACAGGGCAGTGATGGGTTAGTGTGAACTATACAGTATGGAAAGGAGACCAGTGGACAGGGCAGTGATGGGGTTCAGTGTGAACTATACAGTATGGAAAGGAGATCAGTGGACAGGGCAGTGAGGGGTTCAGTGTGAACTATGCAGTATGGGAAGGAGATCAGTGGACAGGGCAGTGAGGGGTTCAGGGTGAACTATACAGTATGGAAAGGAGATCAGTGGACAGGGCAGTGAGGAGTTCAGTGTGAACTATACAGTATGGGAAGGAGATCAGTGGACAGGGCAGTGAGGGGTTCAGTGTGAACTATACAGTATGGGAAGGAGATCAGAGGACAGGGCAGTGAGGGGTTCAGTGTGAACTATACAGTATGGGAAGGAGATCAGTGGACAGGGCAGTGAGGGGTTCAGTGTGAACTATACAGTATGGGAAGGAGATCAGAGGACAGGGCAGTGAGGGGTTCAGTGTGAACTATACAGTATGGGAAGGAGATCAGTGGACAGGGCAGTGAGGAGTTCAGTGTGAACTATACAGTATGGGAAGGAGATTAGTGGACAGGGCAGTGAGGGGTTCAGTGTTGGCTGTGTGCAGGGGGTGGTGTTGGGTCTCACCGGGGTTGAGTTTGGGTGTCTCGCATGCGGTCTGCGCTCGGCAAACAGCTGACAGGTGCAGGGTGATGGTGTGGAAGCTGCGGAGGCGGAGCTTGATGGAGGAGGGCTCCAGGTGTACCACCTGACCCAGCAACTCCAGCACCTGTTTCACCTTGAACATCCCCATCTGGTGGGGGGCGAAGGACAGCACCACGTCCTGGACAAAAACACAGATCGATGATTCTGATTTCTGTCAGACTCAGGGAGGATATGGAGGATATTGATAATTCATCCTCTCTGTCTGTTCCGTCAGAGAGGATGCTTGGAGGAGACTGGGGTTGTCTCCAAAATGCCTCCTTATTTCCTATATAATGTACAACTTTAGGGCCCAGACACTCTGTATAGTGGACTACTTTCCTCTGGCCAAAATAAGGAGCCATCTGAGCCTGGACCAGGGCTGTCTACCTGGCTCTGTCCTGGGGAGATGGTTCCACTAGTGGGGTCACTGATGAAGTTGACCATCTGTCTACCTGGCTCTGCTCTGGGGACATGGTTCCACCAGGAGGGTCACTGATGAAGTTGACCATCTATCTACCTGTCTCTGCTCTGGGGAGATGGTTCCACTAGTGGGGTCACTGATGAAGTTGACCATCTATCTACCTGGCTTTGTCCTGGGGACATGGTTCCACCAGGAGGGTCACTGATGAAGTTGACCATCTATCTACCTGTCTCTGCTCTGGGGAGATGGTTCCACTAGGGGGGTCACTGATGAAGTTGGCCATCTATCTACCTGGCTCTGCTCTGGGGAGATGGTTCCACTAGTGGGGTCACTGATGAAGTTGACCATCTATCAACCTGGCTTTGTCCTGGGGAGATGGTTCCACTAGTGGGGTCACTGATGAAGTTGACCATCTATCTACCTGGCTTTGTCCTGGGGAGATGGTTCCACTAGTGGGGTCACTGATGAAGTTGACCATCTATCTACCTGGCTCTGCTCTGGGGAGATGGTCCCACTAGGAGGGTCACTGATGAAGTTGACCATCTATCTACCTGGCTTTGTCCTGGGGAGATGGTTCCACTAGTGGGGTCACTGATGAAGTTGACCATCTATCTACCTGGCTTTGTCCTGGGGAGATGGTTCCACTAGTGGGGTCACTGATGAAGTTGACCATCTATCTACCTGGCTCTGCTCTGGGGAGATGGTTCCACTAGGAGGGTCACTGATGAAGTTGACCATCTGTCTACCTGGCTCTGCTCTGGGGAGATGGTTCCACTAGGAGGGTCACTGATGAAGTTGACCATCTATCTACCTGTCTCTGCTCTGGGGAGATGGTCCCACTAGTGGGGTCACTGATGAAGTTAACCATCTATCTACCTGGCTCTGCTCTGGGGAGATGGTTCCACTAGGAGGGTCACTGATGAAGTTGACCATCTATCTACCTGGCTTTGTCCTGGGGAGATGGTTCCACTAGGAGGGTCACTGATGAAGTTGACCATCTATCTACCTGGCTCTGCTCTGGGGAGATGGTTCCACTAGGAGGGTCACTGATGAAGTTGACCATCTGTCTACCTGGCTCTGCTCTGGGGAGATGGTTCCACTAGGAGGGTCACTGATGAAGTTGACCATCTATCTACCTGGCTTTGTCCTGGGGAGATGGTTCCACTAGGAGGGTCACTGATGAAGTTGACCATCTATATACCTGTCTCTGCTCTGGGGAGATGGTTCCACTAGGAGGGTCACTGATGAAGTTGACCATCTATCTACCTGGCTTTGTCCTGGGGAGATGGTTCCACTAGGAGGGTCACTGATGAAGTTGACCATCTATATACCTGGCTTTGTCCTGGGGACATGGTTCCACTAGGAGGGTCACTGATGAAGTTGACCATCTATCTACCTGGCTCTGCTCTGGGGAGATGGTTCCACTAGTGGGGTCACTGATGAAGTTGACCATCTATCTACCTGGCTCTGCTCTGGGGAGATGGTTCCACTAGGAGGGTCACTGATGAAGTTGACCATCTATCTACCTGGCTCTGCTCTGGGGAGATGGTTCCACTAGGAGGGTCACTGATGAAGTTGACCATCTATCTACCTGGCTCTGCTCTGGGGAGATGGTTCCACTAGGAGGGTCACTGATGAAGTTGACCATCTATCTACCTGGCTTTGTCCTGGGGAGATGGTTCCACTAGTGGGGTCACTGATGAAGTTGACCATCTATATACCTGTCTCTGCTCTGGGGAGATGGTTCCACTAGGAGGGTCACTGATGAAGTTGACCATCTATATACCTGTCTCTGCTCTGGGGAGATGGTTCCACTAGTGGGGTCACTGATGAAGTTGACCATCTATCTACCTGGCTCTGCTCTGGGGAGATGGTTCCACTAGGAGGGTCACTGATGAAGTTGACCATCTATCTACCTGGCTTTGTCCTGGGGAGATGGTTCCACTAGTGGGGTCACTGATGAAGTTGGCCATCTTTCGGAACTTGAAGGTGACAGGGAGTAGAGGGGAGAGGTTGCGGAGCACACACAGGACGTCCACACGCTCTCCCATCTGGCACTGCTGGAAGCTGAAGCTGTGGCCGGGGCTGGGCACCAGGGAGACAGGGAGGGCTGAGCCAGTCACCGCCAGCTCCACACAGTAACCTGGGGATAGAGGTCAGGGCTTAGGGGTCAGAGAGGTCAGGGGTCAAGTACAAGACAGTCCCAGATCAAGCACAACACTTCTGTTATAGCTGTTGTACACATGTCAGTCAGTACCCCTCACCAGAGAATGGCTTCAATTGTTGTTTTTACTAATGATATAATATACACTGTTAAATGGCAGCATGTTGTTCCTGCCATTGGTAAGGAACAGACTGAGGCTTGCTGTACCATTGTGGGGAGGTACAGTGGAGTGCTGCTGGTGGTTGAAGCCATCTTTACTTCCCACTGTCTGAAACTTGAGGAAGAGTGAGTAGTCTTGTTTACTGGCTGCTGCTGAGGCCCCACTGGTCTTCTGCTCCTCCCTGCTCCTTCTGAAGAACAAAACAACCATTATATACTGCCTGTTATAATATCTTTATACACATTTATACCCCCACATAGACACACACACAGGAGGGCTGGATACCTTCTGCTGACAGGACGGAAGCAGACCCACAGAGTGGTTCTGTCGTAGGGTCTCAGTCGTCCCTCGTTGGGCACACAGGCGATCACAGTGGAGGGATCCACAGCGGTGGCCCTGTTACGAACACTCCTCTCTAGCAGCGCTGCGTCTGTACTCCTCTGGAGGTCAAAGCCCTGATGAAACACACACACAAAGACACACAAACACACAGGCAGACACACACACAGACACACACAGACACACACAGACACACACACAGACACACAGACACACACACACAGACACACAGACAGACACACACACAGACACACAGACAGACACACACACACACACACACACACACACAGACACAGACACACACACACAGGCAGACACACAAACACACACAGACAGACACACACACACAGACACACAGACACACAGACAGACACACACAGACACACAGACACAGACAAACACACACACAGACACAGACACACACACACACACACACACACACACACACACACATACAGCAATACAAACGTGTATCAGGCCTAACGATAGGGATCTAAAAACACAGTTTAGTATAGTTGCACTTCAGTGTGAAATAAGTCAAAAAAATGTATTTAACATTATTTTACCAGCTACATTGACTGAGAACACATTCTCATTTACAGCAACGACCTGAGGAATAGTTACAGGGGAGAGGAGGGGGAAATGAATGAAACAATTGTAAACTGGGGATGATTAGGTGGCCATGATGGTATGAAGACCAGATTGGGAATTTAGTCAGGACACCAGGGTTAACACCCCTGCTTGTACAATAAGTGCCATGGGGTCTTTAGTGACCACACAGAATCAGGACACCCTTTTAACGTCCCATCCGAAAGACAGCACCCTACACAGGGCAATGTCCCCAATCACTGCCCTGAGGCGTTGGGGCATTGTTTTTAGACCAGAGGAAAGGGTGCCTCCTACTGGCCCTCCAACACCACTTCCAGCAGCATCTGGTCTCCATCCAGGGAATGTGTCTGTGTTTTCTCTCTGTGTGTGTCTGTGTTTTCTCTCTGTGTGTGTCTGTGTTTTCTCTCTGTGTGTGTCTGTGTTTTCTCTCTGTGTGTGTCTGTGTTTTCTCTCTGTGTGTGTTGGTGCAGGTGTGTGTCTGTGTTTTCTCTCTGTGTGTGTTGGTGCATGTGTGTGTCTGTGTTTTCTCTCTGTGTGTGTTGGTGCATGTGTGTGTCTGTGTTTTTTCTCTGTGTGTGTTGGTGCATGTGTGTGTCTGTGTTTTCTCTGTGTGTGTGTGTTGGTGCATGTGTGTGTCTGTGTTTTCTCTCTGTGTGTGTTGGTGCAGGTGTGTGTCTGTGTTTTCTCTCTGTGTGTGTTGGTGCAGGTGTGTGTCTGTGTTTTTTCTCTGTGTGTGTTGGTGCATGTGTGTGTCTGTGTTTTCTCTCTGTGTGTGCTGGTGCAGGTGTGTGTCTGTGTTTTCTCTCTGTGTGTGCGTACCATTTCTGTCCCTGGAGCATCGTCCTGTAGCACCACCATCCAGTCGCAGGCCTGTGGTCCATTGTTCACCAGAGCCACCTTTTCCACCCGGGACGTCCCAAAGAAGACGGGTCCGAAGCGGAGGCAGGACAACCTCTCCCCCTCTAGGTCCTGGAGCTCCAGGCTCTGCTCCAAAACATCAGCCCTGATCTTCAGGACCACGTCCTTACTGTTCTGCAGCTTCACCCTGAGAGAAAGGGAAGGAGGGAAGGAGGAAACTCAATAAACACACACAAAATGCACAAACAAAGAACCATAAGTAACACTAAGCAGAATAAGGCGGAGAATGTAAGATGGTGTTCAAGAGTCTCTAGTTTCCTTACTGGGCCTCCTCTCTGACCCTCGTGGGTCTGTCAGTGCAGAGTTCCACCTTCAGCCACTGGGTTGCGCCAGACTGCAGGACGCCACTGCTGGGAGAGAGCCTGATGGACTGGTCTCCATCATACAGCACCTGAAAAGCTCCTTCAGCAAGGCCAAGGGCATGAACAGCAATCAATTAAGATAACAATAAGAAAGATACCATAAATAAATCAGCTAGATTACTGCAAATGTCAACTAAAATCAATCAATGCAAGTTTACAGAAGTGGGTTCAATGGGAGAGGCAAAAGCATAATACCTGGAGCAGATCCCTGATTGGTCAATTCCACCTCTTTGCTGATCACCTGACTGTTTGCCATCACAGAGCCGAAATCAGCGAGAGATTCCATGGTGAGAGAACACGCCGGGGAGAACCTGCAGGAAAGCCCAAATATAAGTAACCTTGGATGAGACCTGAAGATTACATTAACCCGCTAATGCCTAGGCACATGTCTGTTGGAACCCGAGAAAGCAACTACATGAATGAGTGATGTCATAGCAGGTGTATATATGACTCTACTTACGCTAAGAGGGGGATCTCCATGGCTTTGTCTTCCAGGACAAGGAGCAGACGGTCACAGACATCCTCATCTTTCTCAGGCCTGAACTCTAGAGTGCCACTCAGGGACAATCCAGCAGCAATGGGGGTTTCTGTGTTTGTCACCTTGAATTTGAACAGCTTGAGTGGTAGGACAACGGGTTGATACAATTAAAGAAGAGAGGGGCAGGGCAATATGAAGGGTGGAAGTAACAAAAGTGTATAATAATGTATTGCATCAATCAAAATGAGTTTATTCGTTAGAATAGGACAAAAGCGCAATGAAAACTAAGCACACGTTGCTCTGAACTTTACTAACGTATTACACACAAAGACAGCTGACAGGCAGCACTGCAGAAAGGATTTCACCTTTGATGTGGGTTCAAGCAGTCTCATTCTTTTCGAGGTAATTCCAGTGTTGGTCACCGTGACAGTGGTCTTGTAAACCTTCCCTGCTTTTACGTCGGTAAACTCAACAACCGGGGGATTAATTCTAACATAATTCGTTGTCATATTGTTATAGCTAAAAGTTGAGAGACTAATAGCAAAATTCGACGTCTTATCCCAGTTCAGGTTTTGGTCCTAAGTTATCAATGAAATAGGCTTCCTTTTCTGCACTAGCAATGTTTCAATGTATAAGGATAACCACATACCGATACAGTGTAGCGTTCATGGTTACCATGGCAACAAGACGTAGGAACATTGTCATAGGTACTTGTTTTCAACGGACAACATTCAGCCGGATCTATTTCCGGTCCTTCCTTTTCAACAGTTCCCCACCAAAGTGAGTTTGTCTGATTGATAATCCTCGTACAATCTAACTCCATCCTCCAGTATTTATGCATAAAACACACATTTTCATTGTCCACATTCAAAGCTGTGTACCTCATTGTCAATCGGATTTGAGTTTGTGATGCATTGTGCATTCATTTAGTTAACAAAAACAGTCAGAACTTTAGTTACCGTGCACACCACAGGCTCCGTAACATGCTAGCTGGCTAGCTACCAGACATAACATATACTTTTGCCAGCTAACTACAGGCAGTCCAATTAATGGTTACATTTAGCCATTTTCATGAGCCATTTTTGTTTCGCTGGAGCAGGGATGTTTTCCTGTTTTGGACGTTAGTGTACCTGGCTAGCTAGCTAACGTTAGCCTAGCAGTTCTGGCGTTTTACTTTGTATGGGACAATCTTAACTTGAACCATCCCGGTTTGTCTTTTCAGATGGCTCCTACCAAGAAGGGAGAGAAGAAGAAGGGGCGTTCAGCCATCAATGAGGTGGTGACCAGAGAATACACCGTCAACATCCACAAGCGCATCCATGGAGTGTAAGTACTGTGGTGCAAATGGACAAATTCACCAACAGATGCCAGGTCAAAGTTGGCTCAGCGTCCTCAAAACACTTGTGTCATTTGCACCTGAAGTCGTTTTTCATCAGTACCAGAGGATATGGTCTGGTGTGACATATGGGAGTATTTACATCACAGAGCATGGTGTGACATCATATGGGAGTATTTACATCACAGAGCATGGTGTGACATCATATGGGAGTATTTACATCACAGAGCATGGTGTGACATCATATGGGAGTATTTACATCACAGAGCATGGTGTGACATCATATGGGAGTATTTACATCACAGAGCATGGTGTGACATCATATGGGAGTATTTACATCACAGAGCATGGTGTGACATCACATGGCTGTTGACAAATCTGCTGTTCCTCTAAATTGGCAGGTGTCCCTCAAGATGTAGGCTAGTTTTTGTTAGTCCCCCGCGGCTGGTCTTGATCAGAACGTTCCTTCTCTCTACAGGAGCTTCAAGAGGAGAGCTCCTCGTGCTCTCAAAGAGATCCGCAAGTTCGCCATGAAGGAGATGGGAACTCCTGATGTACGCATCGACACCCGCCTGAACAAGGCTGTGTGGACCAAAGGCGTCAAGTAAGGACTAATGAGACGCCTGTTTTAAGATTAATCGGGTGTATTCATTAGTGCACACTAGCAGAATGTTTTGCAACAGTAAACATGGGGTTTCTATTGGACAAGTTCAGAGGTTTCTCCCCATTTCTGCTGTTTGTTTCCATTTGGTGTCTAGTGAATTGTGTTATCATATGAATCAGGTATTACTGTACTCGTGTTTCCCAAGCCATATTAAGTTGGTTAAACAATCACTAAGCCCATTAGTTGAATGGGGCGCTTTCAGCAGGATTAAACGTTTTGGAACGTTCAGATAGAAATAGGGTGTGTTGATCAAACATGCCTCTCTGACATGTAGAATAAGGAATCACATCGGCTCTGTTCGTGGCATTTCTATCTGCCACGTTCGAGAACGTTTGGCAGCTGAACGTGGCCCAGGTGTGCTTCCTCAGGAACAAATACGTGTTCAAATATCAAAACGTGGAATAGCTGAGGGTGCTTGAGGAAAGGGTTTGGTAACAGCTCTTTCTCTGCCCATACAACCACTTATGGTTGTTGACACAAATAGCACTACAACTTGTTGCACAAGCATGTTTTCATTCTGCTTAGTACTAATGTTCACCTGTGTTATTTACAGGAACGTTCACTATGTTATTTACAGGAACGTTCCAATAGGATGAGACTAACGTTCACCTGTGTTATTTACAGGATGAGACTAACGTTCACCTGTGTTATTTACAGGATGAGACTAACGTTCACCTATGTTATTTACAGGAACGTTCCAATAGGATGAGACTAACGTTCATCTCTGTTATTTACAGGATGAGACTAACGTTCACTATGTTATTTACAGGATGAGACTAACGTTCACCTGTGTTATTTACAGGAACATGCCATACAGGATGAGACTAACGTTCACCTGTGTTATTTACAGGAACATGCCATACAGGATGAGACTAACGTTCACCTGTGTTATTTACAGGAACGTGCCATACAGGTTGAGACTAACGTTCACCTGTGTTATTTACAGGAACGTGCCATACAGGATGAGACTAACGTTCACCTGTGTTATTTACAGGAACGTGCCATACAGGATGAGACTAACGTTCACCTGTGTTATTTACAGGAACGTGCCATACAGGATGAGACTAACGTTCACCTGTGTTATTTACAGGAACGTGCCATACAGGATGAGACTAACGTTCACCTGTGTTATTTACAGGAACGTGCCATACAGGATGAGACTAACGTTCACCTGTGTTATTTACAGGAACATGCCATACAGGATGAGACTAACGTTCACCTGTGTTATTTACAGGAACGTGCCATACAGGATGAGACTAACGTTCACCTGTGTTATTTACAGGAACGTGCCATACAGGATGAGACTAACGTTCACCTGTGTTATTTACAGGAACGTGCCATACAGGATGAGACTAACGTTCACCTGTGTTATTTACAGGAACGTGCCATACAGGATGAGACTAACGTTCACCTGTGTTATTTACAGGATGAGACTAACGTTCACCTGTGTTATTTACAGGATGAGACTAACGTTCACCTATGTTATTTACAGGAATGTGCCATACAGGATGAGACTAACGTTCACTATGTTATTTACAGGAACGTGCCATACAGGATGAGGGTACGATTGTCCAGGAAGCGCAATGAGGATGAAGACTCCCCAAACAAACTGTACACACTCGTCACGTATGTCCCTGTCACAACATACAAAGGTGAGGCGTAGTCAATACCAAATGATCCTTCGTAGGTTTGCTAGAGTGTCATTTATTGTGCTGAAACGTCAACGATAGTCTGTTACTGTATATCCCTGTTCTGTTCTTAATACACCAATATGAAAGATGTAGTTTTATCATCTGTTCTGTCCTAGGATGATGAAGATAGAGGTTTATTATTGTCACGCTCTGTTGCTAAAAACCTTTTTCTTTCCTTTGTCAACAGGTCTACAGACGGTCAATGTTGATGAGAATTAGATCTGTCTTCAACGCTTGTAGAATAAATGTATAGAAGTAGTTGTGTCTGATGTCTTTATTATACACCACAACACCACCACACTACAACACCGCAACACCATAACACCACAACACTACAACACTACAACACCACAACACCACAACATCACAACACTACAACACTACAACACCACAACACTACAACACTACAACACCACAACACCACAACACTACAACACTACAACACCACAACACCACAACACTACAACACTACAACACCACAACACCACAACATCACAACACTACAACACTACAACACCACAACACTACAACACCACAACACCACAACACCACAACACTACAACACCACAACACTACAACACTACAACACCACAACACCACAACACTACAACACTGCAACACCGCAACACCATAACACCACAACACCACAACACTACAACACTACAACACCACAACACCACAACATCACAACACCACAACACCACAACACTACAACACCATAACACCACAACACCACAACATCACAACACTACAACACCACAACACTACAACACCACAACACTACAACACCGCAACACCACAACACTACAACACTACAACACCACAACACCACAACATCACAACACTACAACACTACAACACCACAACACCACAACACTACAACACCACAACACTACAACACCACAACACTACAACACCACAACACTACAACACCACAACACTACAACACCACAACACTACAACACCACAACACCACAACACTACAACACCACAACACCACAACACCACAACACTACAACACTACAACACCACAACACTACACTACAACACCACAACACTACAACACTACAACACCACAACACTACAACACCACAACAGGTCCCCAACTTGCGGCCCACTGGTTTTATTTGCCCCCACAGTTTTCTGAGCAGAATAATATTTTTGTCGGGTGGAAAGTCCGCTCTAAGTGATTTTAATTTCACATCTGTTCCCAAGTATTCCCACATAATAGGGAGATACGTGATCGTATAGAAATGTAAGCAAGGTTTAAAATGATTGTTTTAGTCAAACATCTGTTTGGGCTTATTGCAGTCAATCTGCACTCTACAAATCATTAGTAATTATGTTCCCACTCCCTAAAAAATGGTCCTGAGGCTGAATCTAGGTGATGATCCCTGCACTACCAAGTAGATGAACTGTTATGAATACAGGCCTACTTGAAGCGTGTCTGTGACTTGCATGTCTGAATGAGGTTGGATGCCTAAATGTAACTATTCATGACATTATAAACGCACAGACACCTCACACTTATCCCTTCCTTTTCTATTGACTCAAGCTACTGCCTTTTTCAACTTCCTCATACGCCTTATCCGCCTGTTAAATAGCTATCACTAGATGACCTCCACCCAGTACTCTACCCTGATCTTAGTCACTGTCTCTAGCCAGCTACCACCCAGTTACTCAATCCTGATCTTAGTCACTGTCTCTAGCCGGCTACCACCCAGTTACTCTACCCTGATCTTAGTCACTGTCTCTAGCCGGCTACCACCCAGTTACTCACTCCTGATCTTAGTCACTGTCTCTAGCCGGCTACCACCCAGTTACTCTACCCTGATCTTAGTCACTGTCTCTAGCTGGCTACCACCCAGTTACTCTACCCTGATCTTAGTCACTGTCTCTAGCCGGCTACCACCCAGTTACTCAATCCTGATCTTAGTCACTGTTTCTAGCCGGCTACCACCCAGTTACTCAATCCTGCATGGAATCATAGGTCACTTTCATTTTGTTTACATACTGTTTTACTCATTTTATATGTATATACTTACTGTATTATAGTCAATGCCACTGACATTGCTTGTCCTAATATTTATGTATTTCTTAATTCCATTCAATTACTTTTAGATGTGTGGGTATTGTTGTGAATTGTTAGATACTACTACACTGTTGGAGCTAAGAACACAAGCATTTAGTTAGATACTACTACACTGTTGGAGCTAAGAACACAAGCATTTCGCTACAACCGCAATAACATCTGCTAAATATGTGTATACGACCAATACGATTTCATTTGATTTAACCTCCCTGGCACATCCAACTGGCTGTAAGGAATGATGAGCTGTATATACACGGTAAGCCTTATCCTGATATGTGTGTATGTTGTGCAACACCGGTACTCATTCCCACTGGCATCTGGATGTACAACAGGGTTGTTGTCCAAACACACATGACCAGCAGCATGGTGTGACTGGGGCGAATAGTCAATGTTGCATTGTGTGCCATATGAAGCCATGTATGATGGTAGCCCATAGCCTAAGCTCATTTTATATTTGCAGTGAGCATATGCACAACTTTTTGTGTCGAGTTTTTTATTTTATTTTTGAAATACAGGAGCATATGATATCACTGGCCAGTTGAATAGCTAGTTCTCGGGTAGTCTTGTCCAGTCTTATGTTGTGCGGTGTAAACATTTGAACGCTAGAGGGCGAAATTGGTCTGTGTTGTGCATCAACAACATGGATAACGGGACAGGTACGCGAACATCACAAGAAACGTTACTATTGCATTAGTTGCAATTACACAGCAGGTAAGACATCACATTTGGGTTGTACAATGGGAAACTAGCTATCAGATAATTTTCTGATCAAGTCAAACGTACTCAGGAGCAGGCCTAGCTTTCTACACTATTCGGAATGGTCAGAATTATGGCTAGCTAGCAAACAGCAACAAGCTAACAGTAGCTAACGTTAACTGAAGTTAGCCAGCTAGCTGAGCTAAATTGATCTCGCCCTGTCTTTCAGTAGGGACAGTTGTTTTGACCACGCCTATAGTTAGTTGGTGATTGGCATAAATGGTCATGTAGTTTTACAGCCTGCTGAAATGGTAGCCTATGGATGCTAAGCTAGCTAGGTAGCCTGCTAAGTAACTAGTCTCTCCTCACTGTCCCTGTGCCACTCCTCTGCCGGTGGAGCGCCCGTCTGAGTCCAAAGATTATGACAACTAGCTAACGTTAGTTAGTCCAAATATTATAGTAAGGTTTCCCCCTTTCATCTGTGCAGAGTCTGACGAGAAAGACTACCTGCTATTGCTAAACAGCTGTTTCTGCAGGTACCGTCGCTACTTCGATGGCCCACGGGTGATGCAAATAACGATGCGGCACCACTGGCTGCTCGTCGGGGCTTGCGGCTGGGTGTTGCTCATCCTCGTGTTTGCCAACAAGTTTATCAATTTTAACGCCAGAACCACGGATGGTAAGTTATCAGACTGAAACCTGATTGTTTTTTCTCATCAATACTAGCTATCTATACCTTCCAGTAATTGTTCAGCTAGAGTTGTAGCTATAGTTACATAACAACTATGCTGTTAGATTTAAATGTCTAGTCTATCCCCTTTGGAATTGTCTTGTGATCTCTTTGTGTTTTGTGTTTCAGACTATGGGGAGAAGACTGAGATGCAGAGTTGGACTCAACCAGGAGTTAAGACCATCAAATCACTGCCAGCTCAGAAATCAGACAGAAGAGCTCCCAAGTCATCGAACCTGGTAGGTGTTTTGTTTGCGTGTGTTCGCCCTTGAAACAGAATCATCAGTTACTTGAAGTGTGTGTGTGTGTGTGTGTGTCAGTCCTCAGTAGGCCCCTCCATGGCCAACCCAACAGACTGGAACACTGTGGAGACGAGGCGTCGGGAGCTGCTGTCAGCCGTGTGTAAGAACGACTCCCTCAAGAACCTCACTCACACCTCAATCAACAAGTTTGTCTTGGACCGCATCTTTGTGTGTGACAAGCACAAGATCCTCTTCTGCCAGACCCCCAAAGTGGGCAACACTCAATGGAAGAAGGTCCTCATCGTTCTCAATGGTGAGTGAGGGAGGACGGTAGGGAGAGAGTCAGTGAGGGAGGACGGTAGGGAGAGAGTCAGTGAGGGAGGACGGTAGGGAGAGAGTCAGTGAGGGAGGACGGTAGGGAGAGAGTCAGTGAGGGAGGACGGTAGGGAGAGAGTCAGTGAGGGAGGACGGTAGGGAGAGAGTCAGTGAGGGAGGACGGTAGGGAGAGAGGAAGGAAGACAGTGACGGAGTGTCAGTGAGTGATGATGATGAGTAAAGTTGACTCAAAATGTAAGCTTATCTGTCTGTAAATTGTAGTGATGTAGTAGCCTCGATCCCAGTGAAGGACGGAAAAAGAGTGTTCTTCTCTGTCCTTTTGCCCCTCAGGAGAGTTCTCCACTGTGGAGGAGATCCCAGAGAACCTGGTTCATGACCATGAGAAGAACGGACTGCCCCGCCTCTCCTCTCTGACGGAGAAAGAAATCACTAAAAGGTTTAAGGCCCTGCTTCAATACTTCAGAAATGCATCCTACCTTCCTTCCTTCCTTCCTTCCTTGACGTAATCACAGATCTGAATGAGTTAGATTGGATAAAATAATAAGATGGTAATGTAGGCTACCATCGCTTACACCTACCCAATCACTTGCTATCTTAAGATTAATGCACTAATTGTATGTCGGTCTGGATAAGAATGTCTGCTACGTGTTATAGAGCTGTGCTCACGTTAAGCGTTGCTGAACCCCTTTACTGGCTTGTTTGGCCCTGTATTCCATTGTGGTGCTCTGATTCTTTTTGTTTTCTCTCGCCAGGTTAGCCACATACTTCAAGTTCTTCATCGTCAGAGACCCGTTCGAGCGCCTCATCTCCGCCTTCAAGGACAAGTTTGTGAAGAACCCGCGCTTCGAGCCCTGGTACAAGCACGACATCGCTCCCGCCATCATCCGCAAGTACCGTAAGAGTCACCGTGACAACGACGACAACCAGGCGACTACGGGCCTGCGCTTCGAAGACTTCATCCGTTACCTGGGCGACGAGCCCGGGCGGCGCCGCATGGACCGTCAGTTTGGGGAGCATGTTATCCACTGGGTGACTTACGCGGAACTCTGCGCCCCCTGTGACATCACGTACAGCGTCGTGGGGCACCACGAAACTCTAGAACGCGATGCCCCCTACATCCTGAAAGCTGCCGGGATCGAGCGTCTGGTATCGTACCCCACCATACCCCCAGGGATCACCCGTTACAACCGGACCAAGGTGGAGCGCTACTTCTCAGGCATCAGCAAGCGGGACGTCAGGCGGCTTTACGGCCGGTACCAAGGAGACTTCAGCCTCTTCGGCTACCCGAGCCCGGACTTCCTGCTAAACTGAATGACAACGACACTAAAGAAAGACTGTTTTGCAACAATAATATGTCTCTCTAATCTAACATGCATCTTAATCAGTGTGTGGTTTACTGCAGAGGTAGGGAGGGTGTAGCTAGCTAGCCGCCTAGCCTGGCTGCTCTAACTAGGAGCCATAGTAGAGACTAGTGATCCCCACCATCCGGGTTCAAGCCAGGGAGGGATGGAGACTACAGGTTGGTCTGATATAACGTGCTGATCTGCTGTAGGATGATCGTCACTCCTCTACCTGGCTGACAGTAATTCCTGTCTCGACCTAGCAACACTTCCTGCCTCTGCCTAGCAACTGTCACCATGGGCGATGACTGTACTACATGCCTCTACTTCCTGGTAGCCGTCACCATGGTGGCCATGAATGGCATGAGGACCGAGTTGATGGAGAGTTACTCACTATGGTCATGGTTAATGGCTATATTCGCCATACGACCAATGAATTAAGTGCCACATTTCAATGTTATTTAACAACGCTTTTTGTATTATAATAACTTTATTTAAACCAGAGATTACTGTTACATACTGTGCTAAATTGTATCACCCTCTGCACTACTTCCACACAAAGCAGGTCTGCATTATGGACGAACACTGAAGTGGGTCTGGGAGACAGTAGCCTGGTTAAACCAGACTGAATGCTGAGCACACCATTGAAACGTAGCAGAATCAGTTTGAATGCGAGGTTATAGAGATGGTAGTGAAACACTAACCAGTTAACAATATCAGAGTCCCAGCTCTCTTCCCTCCAGTCTAACCGCTCATACAGAGTAGAGCAACTCCATCTAGCTTCAAGACTCGGCACCTATATAAATGGTGTGATTCTGTGACCTCAAAGGGTTGACAAGCGCTGAGTGGGAGGAGTCAGTGTCTGCAATGCCTGTGTTCAGGTGACAGGGGGAAGGTTCACTGTGGTGTAACTCCTGCTGATTGGCTGAAGCTACTACAGTGGATAATACTATGCCTGTATTATGTCATGGGGTGTACAGTCCCTGGGTCTTACCTCATGTTCCCGTCCAGTACAGTAGACAGATATATAGATGTCCTTCAGGGTTAATCCAGTTAAATTCAGCCCAGACACATAATATGGGATCATGGCAATATGGATTGGAGGCATACAGCCAACCCTCTTCTATTCCAATACTTATGTCAAAGAAGGTGGATGAAGGAAGATGTCTTACTCAGGCTGTTTACGTTCTACTTATTAAGGGGTGGCTCTCCCGTAGACACCATTGCTATAGCAGCTGTGTCTGGTCTACTTAGTTCCTTGACTGTATATAAACCATAAAGTGAGGGAGTGGGATGCCTCGCTTCCTCTTCCGTCTCAGTTTGCCACCTGTAAGGGCAGTACATTAGACTACATTGGCACTGTACCTGGGAGAAGGAAAAAATGGTTTCACTTTCTCATCCTCAGAACTGTTATTTCACAATTGAATTCCATGAATTGTCTTATTCTTCATCCTAAACACGACGCCGTCCAATGGCGTCCATGAAGAGAAGTGAGTGACAGTTTCCTGTTGACCTTTTTTAATCAACCAATGTTTGGTATGGTCAGTCACATGGTATTGACAGAGCTAGGTGGACAGGCGGTGGTTACTGAATAATAAAGGTTTCATGTCAAATATAAAACGGGTCTTTTTCACTCTTCTCTGTACCACAACACGTATGAGGCTTTCAGTTATTTTCTCTTTACATGTGAGGTCAGTTAAACTCCGCAGCAGACCTGATATTCTCATTCTAGCAGTAGACCTACCACCACAATTCATTCAATTACACCTAGGGTTGGGCCATATGGGCAAAATATTATCGCAAGGTATTTTCTTAATTTTATGATTTGTAATAATAAAAGTTCTAAATGTGCTTAATGAGTAGTGTGTGATCCTAGGGTGGAAACACATAGATACTGAGTGATTTCAATGAGTCTTTCTGCATTCTGTTTTATACCGTTCACTTCAACCCCCCCAAAAGTCCTAATTTTCATCAATTTCTGCATTTGAGATCATTTCTACACTGCCACGTAGGGCTACACGATATGGGCAAGCAATCTGGGCCTTACTTTTAACCAAATGTTGCAATTTGACTTGCATTTAGAGCACAACACTTAACTAACTGTTGGAATCATGGAAATAGAATGTCTATTCTAGTTATATAATAGTGGGCACTTTTAATACAATGTTTGACATGACAACGAATGAAAATGCCAGGGAGGAGTTATTGTGACAAGGTAGGAACTAAAGTGTTGATGATAGGTGTTTCCTAGGGGGCCCATTAATCTTTGGCTACATTGTGTTCTCTCTTAGCTACATGAAATAGCTAACATGTTCTTGCTTTGCGTTTACCTCTAATTTATAAAATGCTGTTGCACAAACATGCTGATTTAGGTCTACACCATCACTGGTATTATCAGGCTGATAAGCTAATTACGCTTGCTCCTACTAGGACATTTATTAGCTAGCGATTAGCATTAGCGGCTAACAAGATTTAGGAACAACTTGTTAAGAAGACAAACTAGCTGTTTGCAGATGTAAAAAACAAAACAAGCTAATAGTGTAATTATAGAATGCTAGTAGATTTATATTAAGACACAAAGTGACAACTGCATTGTTGTCATCAACATTGTTGCATGTGCTGCATAGACCATGCAGACTAAACGCAAGTGTCTCGTGGTCGAGGAAAAACAAATGCGCTCCTTGAGTGAAAGGACCTGGAGCCAGGGCTAGGTCTGTGTGGAAAGCCGCATGGGGAGAGAAGACTCAAGTAGTGAACTATAAAAATGGACGTTACACACTACGTATCTCATTTAACAAACCAAACATTCAAATACCGGTATAGAAGGTAAAATAAAAACCCAAACCGGTCCATGCATCAATATCGGTATATCGCAAAAAACGGTATACCGCCCAGCCCTAATTACACCCACCACCAGAATCCATTCAATTAGACCTACCACCACAATTCATGTAATCTTTCAACCTGCAAACAGAATACATTAAGACAATTCAACACTGCTACAGAGAGTCATCATAGTTTAAGAGTCAAATCCATCTCCTGATGGGATTCTGTTCAGGCCAGCCAGAGTCCTGTCGGTAAGAGTCTAGACTGGAGTGTTGTTATGGCACAGCAGTCTGAGGGTGTTGGCTGAGTTTAACCCAGAGGTCCTAGCAAAGTAGGCCATTGCCAAAGTTTTGAGTGACCTCATGTCGGGGTGGAGTAGCCTTGGCAGTACAGTAAACATTCATACAAGTCACTCAGAGATTTGAGTGCGTTTGGCCAGGATGCATCCCAAATTACACCCTGTACAGCGCACTACTTTTGACCCGAGCCCTATGGGACAGGTCAGAAGAAGTGCACTACATAGGGAATAGGGTGCCATCGGGGATGTAAGTCAATGTCTCTTGAACAATACACAAATGACATCAAGCAGCACATGGCACTGAGACTGAACTCCATACAAAGCAAGGATAAGAGCCATTACAAATGAACAACTAACCACTTTAATGGAGTCTTAAAAACCAATGCACAACAAAAGAAACAAAAAACATAAAGCAACGCCATTACGAAAGGGAGACTTATCACCCTCCGACAACAAATATCCAATCGCACAAAAACAACAACTGTGTTATTCGGGAAAATGCATGTCTTTCCTGTAGCATTGTCATTTCTAGTTCAAGGTACAGTACATTGTACAAGGCCTCTATCAATCCCTCCATAGGCTAGTATCTCCAATAGTCTCTATGGTAGAAGCAGTACAGTACTTGCGGATCAGATCAGTCTTCCATAATGACAGCACTGCTGACTGACAAAGAGTTTCAGCGTTTTGTTAGATTTTTCCTTGTGATTAAAAAAGCTATAGCAGGGGGGCGGGTTTTAGCATTAGGGGGCGGGGTTTAGAGTTAGGGGGCAGGGACTCAGAGCAGGCTTAGTAGTCAGAGCTGATTCAATTTCTGATCACAGGTCAGTTTCATCATGCAGCGTTTGTTTTTACCCATAAGCCCCGCACGCTCTCAGGAGATACACATCTCGGGGGGCTGTGGTGTACTGGGCTTGGCTACCGGTGAAGTTGCCGGTACCAGCCCCGGTGGCCCCTTGTCGGCCTTCTCTGGGCCTGCTGGGGGCCCCAACGGGGGCTGGTTGCTTCTGGCGGCGGCTACAGTCTTCTTGAAGAGACGCATGCTGAGTTGGAAGAGCTCACTGTCCACCACAGGAACACTGGGGTACATCTGCTTGGCCAGGCCCTGGAGAGAGAAAGAGTTAGCTTACTATACAGCGATAGGCAGTGTGTGTCAAAATATTGCATATATCTACATATTTCCAGTCCATTCCTCCATATATACTACAGTAGAGGGCCATCTTAGTCAATTGGTATATGGTCTAGAATAGTCTATGGTTCTGGGTACAAGTACATTTTCATGGAGCACTCACCTTTTCGTTCTTGAGGAGCTGCCGTCTGATGGCCATGTCCCTGCGGGCACAGAGGGCCTTACAGCAGGGGCCCAGGTTCCTCAGCAGACCTGCCCTCTCTATCTTCCTGTTCAGAGCTGCCTTGTTCAGAGCACCCAGGTCGTGCTCAAACAGCTTGTCAGCATCTGGAGGAATGGACGGAGAGCTGGGTTAGACTCACTGCATGTTTCCAGTGATGAATGGAAGCAACATACAAACGATGCTTTTATTGCCGCTGCTTAGTGCTTTATCATATGCTAGCACTACACTGACTGCTTAGAGGGCTTTATGATATGCTAGCACCACACTGACTGCTTAGAGGGCTTTATGATATGCTAGCACCACACTGACTGCTTAGAGGGCTTTATGATATGCTAGCACCACACTGACTGCTTAGAGGGCTTTATGATATGCTAGCACCACACTGACTGCTTAGAGGGCTTTATGATATGCTAGCACCACACTGACTGCTTAGAGGGCTTTATGATATGCTAGCACCACACTGACTGCTTGGGGGGCTTTATCATATGCTAGCACCACACTGACTGCTTAGAGGGCTTTATGATATGCTAGCACCACACTGACTGCTTAGTGCTTTATGATATGCTAGCACCACACTGACTGCTTAGTGCTTTATGATATGCTAGCACCACACTGACTGCTTAGAGGGCTTTATGATATGCTAGCACCACACTGACTGCTTAGTGCTTTATGATATGCTAGCACCACACTGACTGCTTAGAGGGCTTTATGATATGCTAGCACCACACTGACTGCTTAGAGGGCTTTATGATATGCTAGCACCACACTGACTGCTTAGAGGGCTTTATGATATGCTAGCACCACACTGACTGCTTGGGGGGCTTTATCATATGCTAGCACCACACTGACTGCTTAGAGGGCTTTATGATATGCTAGCACCACACTGACTGCTTAGAGGGCTTTATGATATGCTAGCACCACACTGACTGCTTAGAGGGCTTTATGATATGCTAGCACCACACTGACTGCTTAGAGGGCTTTATGATATGCTAGCACCACACTGACTGCTTAGAGGGCTTTATGATATGCTAGCACCACACTGACTGCTTGGGGGGCTTTATCATATGCTAGCACCACACTGACTGCTTGGGGGGCTTTATGATATGCTAGCACCACACTGACTGCTTGGGGGGCTTTATGATATGCTAGCACCACACTGACTGCTTGGGGGGCTTTATGATATGCTAGCACCACACTGACTGCTTGGGGGGCTTTATGATATGCTAGCACCACACTGACTGCTTGGGGGCTTTATGATATGCTAGCACCACACTGACTGCTTAGAGGGCTTTATGATATGCTAGCACCACACTGACTGCTTAGTGCTTTATGATATGCTAGCACCACACTGACTGCTTAGTGCTTTATGATATGCTAGCACCACACTGACTGCTTAGAGGGCTTTATGATATGCTAGCACCACACTGACTGCTTAGTGCTTTATGATATGCTAGCACCACACTGACTGCTTAGAGGGCTTTATGATATGCTAGCACCACACTGACTGCTTAGAGGGCTTTATGATATGCTAGCACCACACTGACTGCTTAGAGGGCTTTATGATATGCTAGCACCACACTGACTGCTTGGGGGGCTTTATCATATGCTAGCACCACACTGACTGCTTAGAGGGCTTTATGATATGCTAGCACCACACTGACTGCTTAGAGGGCTTTATGATATGCTAGCACCACACTGACTGCTTAGAGGGCTTTATGATATGCTAGCACCACACTGACTGCTTAGAGGGCTTTATGATATGCTAGCACCACACTGACTGCTTAGAGGGCTTTATGATATGCTAGCACCACACTGACTGCTTGGGGGGCTTTATCATATGCTAGCACCACACTGACTGCTTGGGGGGCTTTATCATATGCTAGCACCACACTGACTGCTTGGGGGGCTTTATGATATGCTAGCACCACACTGACTGCTTGGGGGGCTTTATGATATGCTAGCACCACACTGACTGCTTGGGGGGCTTTATGATATGCTAGCACCACACTGACTGCTTGGGGGCTTTATGATATGCTAGCACCACACTGACTGCTTAGAGGGCTTTATGATATGCTAGCACCACACTGACTGCTTAGTGCTTTATGATATGCTAGCACCACACTGACTGCTTAGAGGGCTTTATGATATGCTAGCACCACACTGACTGCTTAGTGCTTTATGATATGCTAGCACCACACTGACTGCTTAGAGGGCTTTATGATATGCTAGCACCACACTGACTGCTTGGGGGGCTTTATGATATGCTAGCACCACACTGACTGCTTAGTGCTTTATGATATGCTAGCACCACACTGACTGCTTGTGGGGCTTTATGATATGCTAGCACCACACTGACTGCTTAGTGCTTTATGATATGCTAGCACCACACTGACTGCTTGGGGGGCTTTATGATATGCTAGCACCACACTGACTGCTTGGGGGCTTTATGATATGCTAGCACCACACTGACTGCTTGGGGGGCTTTATGATATGCTAGCACCACACTGACTGCTTGGGGGGCTTTATCATATGCTAGCACCACACTGACTGAGCCACGCTCTAAGTATGCATACTTCCATTAACAGTCTGTGTCTTGTAAAGTAGACAGAGTACAGTATGTAATAGTACTAATATAATCCAGTAGGAGTACAGTATGTAATAGTACTAATATAATCCAGTAGGAGTACAGTATGTAATAGTACTAATATAATCCAGTAGGAGTACAGTATGTAATAGTACTAATATAATCCAGTAGGAGTACAGTATGTAATAGTACTAATATAATCCAGTAGGAGTACAGTATGTAATAGTACTAATATAATCCAGTAGGAGAAAGACGGAGTACAGTATGTAATAGTACTAATATCTCCTCCAATCACCTTTAGGGTCGTCCAGCTCCTTTTTGCAGACCTCCCTGACTCTCTCCAGGAGCTCGGGCCCAGCCAGCCGCTTGGAGACGCCCGCCCTGAGGAGCACTGCCCCTGGGGTGAACCGGAGCAGAGCTGCCCCTGCCGCCCGGGGCTCCTGCTTCTGCTTGGGCATCAGGCTGGACCAGTCCACATCAATCACATCCAGGGGACCTGTAGGAACACAGCACATATGAAGGACTTAGACCACAATAACCAAACAATTTAGTTCACAATAATAAAAAAACACAACAGTTTGTCTTTTACCAGTGTCCAACTGCAGACTAGACAGGGTTGCCAGGTGTGTGATATTGGGCTAGTTTTGAGCTGGTTTGGAGGAGCCATTGGACCAGAATTTCTCATGACCTGGCAACCCCGCTGGCAAACAATAAGGACTGTGTAGCCCTGTTCTCAGCCAGAAGGACTGTGTAGCCCTGTTCTCAGCCAGAAGGACTGTGTAGCCCTGTTCTCAGCCAGAAGGACTGTGTAGTCCTGTTCTCAGCCAGAAGGACTGTGTAGCCCTGTTCTCAGCCAGAAGGACTGTGTAGTCCTGTTCTCAGCCAGAAGGACTGTGTAGCCCTGTTCTCAGCCAGAAGGACTGTGTAGTCCTGTTCTCAGCCAGAAGGACTGTGTAGTCCTGTTCTCAGCCAGAAGGACTGTGTAGCCCTGTTCTCAGCCAGAAGGACTGTGTAGTCCTGTTCTCAGCCAGAAGGACTGTGTAGCCCTGTTCTCAGCCAGAAGGACTGTGTAGTCCTGTTCTCAGCCAGAAGGACTGTGTAGTCCTGTTCTCAGCCAGAAGGACTGTGTAGTCCTGTTCTCAGTATTGTACCTGGCGTCTTCTCTTCTTCCTGCCCATCCTCTCTCTTCTGGGCGCTGTCCGCCAAGATCTCATCCAACTCGTCATCACTGATTGGCTCGTACTCCTCCCCGCCAGACACCACCGACACAGCGTCATCCGCCTTCGCGTCATCTTCGTCTGAGGACAAACAAATAAACTCACTCAATAACCTGCTACCATATCAACACAAACATAGGAAACAGATCTGGGACAAGGCTGTTGTTGCCAGCTCCCATGGTCACTGTCACACCAACTGTTCTGGGATCAGGCTAGTAGTTTGTGATTATAGATGATCCTTACCGTCAATGCTGTCCTGTTTCTCTGCTTCCTGTATCTGTCCTCCCACAGGGTGATGGCTGTTGCCTGCTTTGTCCTGGTCCATGCCGCCGTGTCCCAAGGCTTCGTGGGGGAGCAGGAGAGAGAACTCAGCCCTGTCCGGCCCCCTGATATCTGGTCTCATGTGATCTGGCCTTATGTCCGGTCTGATATCTGGCCCCCCTCTCATATCCCCTCGAATGTCTCCCCTAATATCAGGTCTCATATCACCTCGGATGTCTCCCCTAATATCAGGTCTCATGTCCCCTCGAATGTCTCCCCTAATATCAGGTCTCATGTCCCCTCGAATGTCTCCCCTCATATCCCCTCGAATGTCTCCCCTAATATCAGGTCTCATGTCTCCCCTCATATCAGGTCTCATGTCCCCTCGAATGTCTCCCCTCATATCGGGTCTCATATCCCCTCGAATATCTCCCCTAATATCGGGTCTCATGTCTCCCCTCATATCAGGTCTCATATCCCCTCGAATGTCTCCCCTAATATCAGGTCTCATGTCTCCCCTCATATCAGGTCTCATGTCCCCTCGAATGTCTCCCCTCATATCAGGTCTCATATCTCCTCGAATGTCTCCTCTCATGTCTCCTCTCATATCCCCTCGAATGTCTCCCCTCATATCAGGTCTCATATCTCCTCGCATGTCCCCTCTTAAATCGGGTCTGTCTCCCCTCATATCTGGTCTGTCTCCCCTCATATCTGGTCTGTCTCCCCTCATATCTGGTCTGTCTCCCCTCATGTCCATCCTGTTCTTGGGGTCCCCATGTGGCGGCAGGTCCATCAGCAGCATCCTCTCCCGCTCCCGGTCGTTGCCATGGTCACCACCGCGGCCAATGCCCCTGTTGCCACCACGCTCCCTTTCCCGCTCTCGTTCGTGCTGCTGCAGGAGACCCTCGGGCAGAAGCCGCTCTCTCTCACCCCGCATGTCACGGAGATCACGCTCTCTCATTTGCTCTCTGTTGCCTCCACGCATGAGGAGGGGTTCACGGCCTCTCCCACCCCACTCCCGTGGCCCCTCGGGCTCCCAGTCTCTCTGCTGCCCCTGCTGCTGGAGAGGAGGTAGTGGCCCCGGAGGCCCCTGTTGCTGTCGGAGGTCCTTGCGCTCACGCTCCCTCTCAAACTGTTCCCGCTCCCTCTCTCTCTCCCTCTCACGCTCTCTGCCGTCGTAGGACCCGGCCCGCGACTGCACCTGCCGCTCTGACTCAGGAGAGCTACGTCTGGAGCTGTGGCTGCGAGAGTCCTGCCGGTCTGGGAAGGAAAACCAACAGAAATGTAATATAAGAGATAATAATATCAATCAAATCAAACTAGTAAAGGAGCTCACTGTTTTCTCAACAAAACCTGTTAATAGTATGTGTCTGGCGTACCTGAGGAGGTGCTGCGACTGGGCTCTCCTCTCCTCAGCTGGTCGATGCGTGACTTCCGCTCCTCTCCCCTCACCACTGGAGGCTCTGTGAGCACTGGCCCCCTCTCTCTCTCACCACGCTCCCTCTCTCTTTCCCTGTCTCGCTCCCTTTCTCGCTCCCTTTCTCGTTCCCTTTCTCGTTCCCGGTCTCGGGAGTTGGCCCCCTGGAGCTGGTGTCCTCTCCTGGGTCGCCCTGGTCCTTGGCCCTGCTGAGGGTCCTCTCTGTGGGCTGACTCGTTGGAGGGAGAACGGAGACGTCTGGATGAGGCCCTGCTCTGGTTGCTTCCCATACTGCTGCTCCTCTTCTGCTCCGGAGGAGGCTTCCTCAGCAGGGGCTGGGACATGAGGGGCTGGGGAGGCAGGGTCTGGAGTAACATGGGAGGGTCCTGGGACAGCAGAGGGGCGATGGGCAGGGGAACAGGCCTCTCCAACCTCTCCTTGCCCCCCCTCGGACCTCCTCTCCTGGGAAGAGCTTCGGTCGGAGTCCTCTCAGTGGGGACTGTGGGGGGTGCCTTAACGGGCGCCGATCCACCACCGCGCTCCAGCACATCCTCGTCAGACCAGTCGCTGAAGTTGGCGTCCATTTTGACGGGCTGTGGCAAGGGCTCTGCAACTGAATGTGGCATGGCCCTCTGGGATAGCAGAGCCTCCTTTGGCGCGGGCGGGGGCGTCCGGGGACCCCTCTTGTTCCTCTTGCCCGGGGGAAGATGGGAGGAGCCTGGTTCCTCCTCCGACGCATCCGACTCAGCGCCACGGGATCGTTTCCTCTTCTTGTCCAGCGCCTTCTTCTTAGGCGCTTTGCGGGGGGAGAGGAGAGGGGGTGGGGGGGCGTCCGAGAGGGCCATGGAGGAGGGGGGCTCTGGGTTGGTGAACCTCTCTGGAGCTCCTGAAACACCTCCTGCCACAGCCTCCTCCTTCCTCCCCTTCTTCAGGCCTTTCTTCTGGGACTTAGTCTTCTTCTTGCCCTCCTCATGACCTGACGGGACTGGAGTATCTCTGTCCTCAGTGACCAGGGCCACGGGAGGCGGGGGAGGGGTGGGCTCCCGACCGTCCCTCTCTTTACCCCTCCTAGAGTCCGAGCCGGAGGCCGAGACAGGGGTACTGCTATCTGAGGGGTGCTCCCCCCGTCTCTCTCCTCCTCTGCCTGCTCCTCCTCTGTCTCCGCGGGCGTCGGCCTCCTCGTTCCGGCGGCTCCTCCCCTCCCTCTTGTCCCCGCCTCCACGGCGCTCCTCGTCCTTCCAGCGGCTGGGCTTGGCGTCCTCCGCTACAGAGGTGCTGGGGGGGGAACGCAGGAGGGGGTCCTGGGGCGGGAGTACCACCTGACTCAACAGCCGGTGTTTCTCAACACCTGAACACACACCAAGAAGCCGAGGGATTCTGTTAGCACCAAGGTTTATCAACATCATGGAAATGTCAACAAAGGTCAAAGAAACAAAACACCTTGTTATCTTAAAGGGTGCCTTGGCTCGGTCTCAAAGATCTCTGATCGCCTTCTAATAACAACCAAACCCCAGCTGTTACTTCTATGTCAGCACGTTGAGTTCCAGTCTGTCTGTATGAAATGTGCTCAAACATTAAAAGGTGTTATCACCATTACTGAGTGTGCCCTGGGCTCACGTGGAGGGATATTGAAGTGATCAGGCCAAGGCACCCTTTGGGGAGGTGTTAATCCATACGGGACTAGTTTCCTCCAGACAGAACCAGTGCTGTTTGTTTTTCCCATTAAAGAGTGTCCCTACTGTCAAGCACTGGAGGAGGAGGACACACTGGTACTGTGACGGGGAGGATGGTGATTGGGCCAGAGCCAGAGGTGGGGCGGACCTTGGGCTGACCTCCACCAATCAAACGCTCACTTTTCTCCTCAGGGCTGTTGTATTCCTCGCCGTCTCCTGGGGTGGCGTCCCTTGCTCGCTTGGGAGAGGGGCGAGTCGGGCTGGGTGTGGTCTCTACCCTGTGCCTCTTCCGGCTGCAGATGACACAAACAGAGAAGAGGGGTTAGAGGTCAGCTGGGTTGTGTTAAGTTGGAAAGAAACAGACGGAAACTAACCACAACTAAGGTAAAACAATGGAGTGATTCTAGTTAAGTGTCATGGGTTAGTGGTTACCAGGGTTGGGTCTGGAATTGAAATGGAACTGACCCCAACCCTGGTGGTTACTACTGATACTTGCCTGGTCTTGCGGTCTTCATGCGAGTCTCGGACAGAGCGGTCGTCCCTTGGTTCATCCCTAGTCCGTTCCCGTCGCTCATCCCTTCCTTTCTCACGCTCCTCCCATTCCCGCTGCCTCTCCCTCTCTCTTTGCTCTCGCTCCCTCTCCCGCTCTCGTTCCCTCTCCCGCTCTCTCTCCTTCCTCTCCCTATCTCGCTCCTCCCTCTCCCGCTCCCTCTCTTCCCTCTCCCGTTCCCTCTCTCGCTCCTTTTCCCTCTCTTTCTCCTTTTCCCTCTCCCTTTCCTTTTCCCTCTCTCGCTCCCGTTCTCGCTCCCTCTCCCGAACCCTCTCCCGCTCTGCCTCCCTCTCCTTCTCCTTCTCTCTTTCTCTCTCCTTCTCTCTTTCCCGTTCCCTCTCTCGCTCCCTCTCTCGGGCCCTGTCCTCTCGCCTGTCCCCTCCTTTTTCCTCTCCTCTGCGTTCATCCCTCCCTCTGGTCTCCTCCCTGTCCGGCTCTTCTCCTCTGGCTGGGTGCCGACCAGGAGAGGAAGCTCTTTGCTCTGTTAGAAACAGAGGAAACAGCCAGTCAGTCACAACATCCAACACCAAGGGTTCATTCTGAATGAATGTTTCAGAAAGCATTAGAGGAGAGGGCCTGAGGGACCTGGATCTTCTTCTCCCGTACGAGGAAGAGACAGGATGCTTTACGAAGGCTTTGTGTTACATATAACTGTGTTTCTTGTTGTCCTTGCCTCTTGTAGCATCAGCTGTGTCCTTTGTCAGTTGCCCTGTCTAGCTGTGTCCTTTCTGTCTATGTCTCGTTTCTATTTGAAATCACTCACTACAGAACATTGAGATTGTTTTTCAATGATAAGCGTATTAAAAATGGTATTTTATTTAACGTGTATTATAGATGAAATGTATTTTTTCTCCTCACCTCTCTCCCTGTTCTCTCTGCGGTCACCACGGTCGGTGTGACCACCTCTACGGTCGTAGGATGAGTCTCTCCCAGTCGCCTGCTCCCCTCCTCTCCTGTCTCCGTCATAACGGTCACGCTCCGCTCCTCCTCTGTCGACACCTCCTCTTTCGGCGCCTCCTCCTCTCTCTGCGCCTCCTCTCTCCGCCCCGCGGTCGGTGCTCCTCTCCGCACTCTTCTCACGGAAGCCTCCGCCGCTACGTGACTCCCAGCCGTCATGACCACCGCTCTCCTGCTGGGAGCCTCGGGCGTTCCGGGTGGAGCCTGAGGAAACTGAGGCAGGAAGGACAGAGTTAAGAGTGTGCTGAAACAGACACAGAGGGGATTGGATTATCTGGCCTGGGATGCCCCGGTGGGAGGAGTTCGCACCAGGTGAACAGTGACTGTATTCGTTTTGGAAGCGGGCGGCCTCCCAGGCACGAGCCAGGTGCCCCCCTCTGGGCTGACGGCGAAACAGGTACAAAACAAAAGTGACGTAGGTTATGAACGTGGAGTAATGAGTAGGAACCAGAGGCTTTTCTCACGTGAAAAAGTGACATAGGTTATGAACGTGGAGTAATGAGTAGGAACCAGAGGCTTTTCTCACGTGAAAAAGTGACGTAGGTTATGAACGTGGAGTAATGAGTAGGAACCAGAGGCTTTTCTCACGTGAAAAAGTGACGTAGGTTATGAACGTGGAGTAATGAGTAGGAACCAGAGGCTTTTCTCACGTGAAAAAGTGACATAGGTTATGAACGTGGAGTAATGAGTAGGAACCAGAGGCTTTTCTCACGTGAAAAAGTGACGTAGGTTATGAACGTGGAGTAATGAGTAGGAACCAGAGGCTTTTCTCACGTGAAAAAGTGATTGCTTTTGATATGAACGCTTTATCTGCCTTCCCAATGAAAACTCGTTTGATCAATAATAGATGTTTCTGGGTGATGCTCCATGCTGCTTTGTTGACAACATGGCCGAGCAGCACAGATTACTGTTCCATTTGAGAAGGGAGCTCCTCCCTCAGCCATAGACTGGTGCACCGCAGTTCATCTTGATCAAATTCCCTCACTTCCACAAACACAACAGCAACAAACACATTAACAACTGTTACTCCAACTGGCCATTAGTAGGTTTTGCTGGTCATAAGATGTGTGATGTCATGTGTGACCTCACCTTTGTCAGATGCGTCAGCCTCGCGGCCCCTACCCCTGCCAGGTCTCTCAGCTCTACTCTCTGTCCTCGTCTCCCCCTTCCCTTCAGTCCTCCCTCCTTCCTCTCGCCCGTGGCCCCTCCCATAGCCCCTCCCCTCCTCCGGGACAGCCTCCTCCTTCCTGTCCGTCTTCTCCCTCTCTCCTCTCTCCCGCTCCCTCTCTTTCTCCTTTTCTCGCTCCCTCTCCCGTTCTCGGTCCCTGTACTCCAGAGGGTCTCGTCCGGAGCGTGTTGACGTGGTCTCTGTGGTTCTGGGTTCCCGGGTCGAGTCCTTGGTGTCCCGGTCTCTATCCCTGGTGGGGTCCCTGGAGGTACTGGTGGAGTCTCCTCGTCGGTCGCTGCGCCCGTCACCCCGGCGGTCTCGCCCCTCTTTTGTCTCCCGGTCCTCACGGGCGGCATCACGAGAAGAGCTCGTCTCTGCCGCCTCGTAGTCCCGGTCCTCACGGCTACCGTCTTTCTCTCGCTTCCCGCGGCTCTCTGCATGGACGAGACAAAAACACAGGTCTGTGTCATTACAGCGTCCAGTCAAACGACACAATGTAGACACTGTTTTCATGTAAACAAACAGCAACATATAGAAAACCAGTAGTTTATTTAAAGGGAGGTGACCACATATAGAAAACCAGTAGTTTATTTAAAGGTGGTGACCACATATAGAAAACCAGTAGTTTATTTAAAGGTGGTGACCACATATAGAAAACCAGTAGTTTATTTAAAGGTGGTGACCACATATAGAAAACCAGTAGTTTATTTAAAGGTGGTGACCACATATAGAAAACCAGTAGTTTATTTAAAGGGAGGTGACCACATATAGAAAACCAGTAGTTTATTTAAAGGGAGGTGACCACATATAGAAAACCAGTAGTTTATTTAAAGGTGGTGACCACATATAGAAAACCAGTAGTTTATTTAAAGGTGGTGACCACATATAGAAAACCAGTAGTTTATTTAAAGGTGGTGACCACATATAGAAAACCAGTAGTTTATTTAAAGGTGGTGACCACATATAGAAAACCAGTAGTTTATTTAAAGGTGGTGACCACATATAGAAAACCAGTAGTTTATTTAAAGGTGGTGACCACATATAGAAAACCAGTAGTTTATTTAAAGGTGGTGACCACATATAGAAAACCAGTAGTTTATTTAAAGGTGGTGACCACATATAGAAAACCAGTAGTTTATTTAAAGGTGGTGACCACATATAGAAAACCAGTAGTTTATTTAGAGGTGGTGACCACATATAGAAAACCAGTAGTTTATTTAAAAGGAGGTGACCACATATAGAAAATGGTCTGTGTTTTATGTTAATGAGTTGCTGTACCGTCTCGACGCTCGTGTCGGTGCTCCTGGGCAGGTGGGCTCCTCCCCCTCTCACTGCGTCCTCTCTCACGCCCCCGAGAGTGGTTTCGTCCTCCGGGGCTAGTCCTCCTCTGAGGAGAGGAGGTGTCCCGGGAGGCTGCAGGGGAGCGGGAGGAACACCTCTGGCCAGGAGGTGAGGAGGCGGCTGGGGGCTCGCGGTTGTAGGTGGGGGATGCCGAGCGGCGCCGGCGAGGGGAAGAAGAGTGTCTCTGGGCTGAGGAGCCAGAGTGGGAGGAGGGGGAGTGGTGGCGGGGCGGGGTGGGGGTGCGCTTGTGGCGGGGAGGGGGAGACCTGGAAGACCAGGAGAGGACGAGGGGTTATGGTTATTCAGGGAAAGTGACCGTCTTGCTAGTCTGTCTACCATCTACACCAACTCATGAGAATCCTGCTAATAACATGACTGAAAATGCTAGTGTTAGGATAGATGGCATGTTTAGACCATCGTCTCAGGTTCAGGTACTGCTGGATATTTCTCCATTTCTGCAAGCCGATGTTTATACTGTCATCTTACTGCTTCCGGCATGACAATGATGTTGTTATCTTCTTAGTGTCTAACAGGCTACTGACCTGTGAGGTGGGGAGGCAGGCGCAAGGGTCTTCTGGGAGGCTACTTTTGGGGAGGTGGACTTGTTCTTCCTGGCTGACGGGGACGCCTCTCGGTCTCTGGAAAGAGAGGACACGCTGCCGGAACGTTCCTCAGACATCACAGACCGCTTGGCCTTGTGGGAGCTGTCTGACCGGTCTCTGCAAGCGCCAAGAGAAACTAAAAGTGAGTCCCTTTTCATAGTATATTCAACAACAGTGCTAACAGACTTGTTTAAATGCCTGTTGTTTTCAGTGGGTCTTGTTATATGCCTATTCAACGAGGCTGCTAGATCCCTCTACAGCTTGGAGTGGAGCTGGACAAAGCATGGCAGTCAACCTCTTTACCTGCGTTTCTCCTTCTTCTCCTTGTGTTTCTCCACATCTCTCCCTCTCTCCTTTCCCTCCTTGGGCGGCTTCTCCTCACACTTCTCCTTGTTCTTGTGCTTCCCCTTGTGCTTCTTCCCCCCGGCTGCCATGACAGGGTTCACCAGCGGAAGCACCGGAGGAGGGGGGCTGGGGGTGCGGGGACCTTTCTTCTTCCCGTGGCCCCCCTTGGAAGATCTGGCCGTGGCGGATGCAGAGGACGACACAGAGGTCTTCTTCTCCTTCTTCCTAGAACCGGAAGCTTTAGGTCCTTTAGTGTGTTTGGGGGATCCACTGGACTTCCTGGAGGAGGGGGAACCTCTAGAGCTGGAACGTTCCGGGGATGTCTGGAATTACAACGTGGAATAAAGGCAGAATTGGTTAGCACGGACACTGAAAGGAGAGAAGTCTAAATCAGATATGAGTGTTGATATGGATGGCTCCTGAATGACAATAAGGTTAGGTAGGTATCTCTTATTACCTTGGATATGATAGTGGTCCTAGTTTTGGTGGTCGGCTCCTAGCGAGAGATTGTAAGTGTATAAGGTTATAAAACAGATCAACCTCAGTCTTAAATCATGCAGGGCTCTATGAACTATAGTAGATATAGCTACAGTCGATACATGCATACCGGTACCTCTTTCTTGATAACAATCTCCTCTCTTTTCTCCATATTCTCCTGCTCCAACTTCATGAGCTCCCGCTGGATCTTCTGTCTCTTCATCTCTAGGGATAATTCGTAGTCGTAGTCACCGTTATCCGAGTCTGAAAGACAAATACAACAGCACATCACTTAAGGTTAGAATATGCAAATATACAAACAGCTTTTCCCAATAGAGTGAAAAACGGTTCGACATTCATTAGTTCTCCTTTCATATGTTAATAAGGGCACGTGCTTTCTTTTCGTTGTGCCTATTGAACACGGCACTACTTTCAAACCTCACCTTCGCGGTTGGCTTCCCACTCGGTGGTCTCTTCTTCGCTGGCAGGGCTTCTCTCTTTAGTGATTTTTATATCTTCCTTCTCCCTGTGGCGGCCTCGGGACGAGTCTCGCTGCTGCAGAACACAGACAGGTTTACATGGAAGACTCCCATACATGTTGGTCTAATATCTAACTAGTAAAATGGTGGTTCACTATGTCCTAAAGAACAAAAGAAAACCGGACATGAAAGCGAGGTGTGTGTGGAGAGTAACTCACTCTGGCTGTGGGGGACGTAGGCTCCTCTGGGTCTCTCTTTGTAGCATCTGATTCAACATCCTGCCTCTTATTCTTCATCCTCTCTCGCAGATCGCCAGTTGGTCTCTCCGCTGACCTGTTTACACACAAACATATGGTAATCTCCGGCATTGGTTCAGCATAAGACAACTGCTTATCAAAGCTTATCAAATACAATAAGAAACAGCCATGGGAGAATGTTTGGACCGTCTGACTGTGTTGCCCACTTGGATAAAATATCTATTTTTCAGTTGCCTGCATACACGGGTCACAGGCAATTCTCCAAGGCCATCTAACCTGCTAAAAGATCCACTAAATCCTTTGCCTCGTGGCTGAGTTCCATGTGTGTAGCGACAAGTATTGCCGTAACTGCAATTCCCAGTCTTCAACCAATTTCTACAATTAGTCTGAAAGGAAGAAAGCAAGAAAGTGTCATTTAATGAAGCAGAAATAGGGTTTTGCTCTGATGAATCCAAAATTCAAAGATGTTCTTTCTCTACCTTCTCTGGACATGCATGTGTTGTATCTGTCAGTGGGTTAGATGCAGGTGTAGAGGTACACACCTCGACAGCATTACTACCAGTGCTGGGGCCAAGTCTTTCAAACACGCTGGGCCGGCGAGACGGGGTGGTGGTGGTCTGGCTACTGCTGCTGTCAGATATGGTTTTAGAATTCTCCACTGTTACCCTCCGCCTTATCTTGGACATTCTGCAGGGCTGCAATGGTAGAATAATATATTATAAACCTGCATTGGTATATACAGAAATCTGAATATGCACTTTACTGTAAACAACAAAACATTTCAACGTTGGTTTGTCAAACAACAAAAATCAGTAGCCTGGTTGACATTTCCATTTGAAACTAATGTAGCAAATTGATGCAAAGAAACATTGGGTATTTTGTGAATCTTTTTACACACTGGATCACACTGATCTGGGTTGTAATTATTCTTCCAAACAGTTGCAAAACGTTCCATTTTGCAACTAAAAATAGTTTTTAATTGTACAAATTCAGTTAGCTCTCTCCCCGTTTCGTTTGCTTCCGTTTAAGAAGTTTTGAAACAGAATCGGCTTTAATGAATACACCCCAACATCAACGTTAACGCTACCAATCAAGCCCCGATGATGAGTTAACATTAGCCTATTGATACTGACTAGTTACTAACACGTTAGTTAACTAATCATTTATGCATATTTTTTGGCCAGAGATCGTATCTGAAAATGCAGTTTGGTAGCTAGCTAGTTAACTAGCGAATGAAACGGGAACTATGGATATTTATGCTAACGTATTAGCATAAGCTAGCTATGCTCTCTGGGCCCGAGGCCTGTATAAGCCATCCCCATATTCTAAGATCCTGGAAAGCTAATGCACATTGCATTAAAAGAGTTGCCTCACCCAAAATATTAATTCGGTGTCGCATCTATTTTCGTAGGCAATGGGATTCGCTACCTCTTGAAATCACAAGTTGTATTCTTGCATTTCAATGGCAGGGGCTCCCCTATCCGCCTTCATGTTGGCAAAGGGTGCGTGTGTAATGATTGGGTGTGTTTTCGACCGTAGAGATCTAAAAGTGGAGCCGCAATATAATCTACACGCGCGGGGAACTATGGGATACTGGGTGTCTTCTATTTTCTTTACACGACTTTGAGCCTGCAAGTTTGGACAGAATGGACCTATTATCATATCCATGATTCTCCACAATTTGTGAGAGATTTTTTATTTGCTGTATTGAAAGTTAAAATAGTGCTAATTTGCTGAGAAATTGGTTTACTAGTCCTAGGAGAGTAGCCAACACGCATGCGCGTTTTGTTTCCTACGCTCCCTACCCCCTCGAGCCACCAGGGGCTAGTCGTTGGAGCGCAATGGCGGTGCACCGGGGACCTTCTTCGAAATGGCTCTTTTCCCGGGAGCAACTAGAAACAACGCCGTCCCGCCGCAGTGGAGTCGAATCTGATAGGGAACTTTCTTACCGACAGCAAGCCGCCAACCTCATTCAGGATATGGGCCAGAGACTCAACGTGTATCCTTTCTGAAAATGAGTCTTTCAGCCCGCTATGTGGCAGCTAGGCTAACTAGCCTCCAAAATGGTTGTGCCGTTTGTTAGCTTGGTACCTAGTAGCTAGCTAGCTTTCTTTGCAAGTAACTGAAACACAGCTAAATGTGTCCATTTAAAATACAAGTTGAATGTTTTACTTCGACTAACGTTATGTCTTGGTCGGATTACAAAATAGGATACTTAACGCAGTAACCGTAACCTTTGAGGTTGTTACGCTAGCTAGTTCTTCAGCTAACTTGATCGCTGCCATGCTAACCTCGTTCTGTTATGTGATCAGCTAACGGTAGCTATTATTTTGGCCTGCTAGACGTTCGCCTTAGCAGCTCTTATCGTCTACTGGATGTACGAGTAACTATTAGTTAATCATTTTTATGAACATATATAATATGGTTTGTTATCTCACGAGGTAGTTAGTTGTGACATCTTGGTCAGCTGTGTCTCATTATTGGAGTAACGTTAGTGAACCTGCGCTAACTAGCTGAGATGGGAACAAAGCTAGGTGGATTGTCACCCAACTACCGGTAAATGACATCAGCCAGCTATGATGTTAGAATAGTTTATGCATTGATTGCTGTATTACTGTTGTTTCCGCATATCACTTGGAACACCTTAACCCTTGTATTCAGCTCTCAACTCATCATCAACACTGCAATCGTTTACATGCATAGATTTTATATGATTCACTCTTTCACTAAGTTTCATAGGAATGTAAGTAATCTCAATTGTAACATTCATTTTTTTCATTTTCTGACTCGCTATCTAGCCTCTTCCTATATCTCTTTGTGCTGTCTTGCCAACTCTTATAGTCATTGTGCTTGGTGTGACAATGACTTGCAGCACAAACAGATCTGGGACAAGGCTAACTTCTATCTACAAGGGAGATCTGATGGATTTTCTTGTCGTCTTGGGCAGTATACCAGGTTATTTGGAAATAGCCATTTAAGTGCTCTCTATAACGTTTAAACTATTTAATATAAGCTTTTCTATACATTTTAATATTTGTAGCTACTTTTTAAGTAAATACCTGCAGTCAACTTGTACGTTTGAGTCATTTAGCAGATGCTCTTATCCAGAGCGACTTACAGTAAGTAGTAAGCGCACACATTTTCATACTGGTCCCCTGTGGGAATCGAACCCACAACGTTGTAAGCTCCATGTTCTACCAGCTGAGCCACATTGTACTACCTACACTAGTTCCCTACCATAGTTCCCCCAGAACAGTTGAGCTAGTCACATGTTTTGTAAATGGCAAAACTGGGGAAAGTGGGAGCAGGTGAATCCAACTGTGTATTGACAGAGGTTGTGTTTTATGTTGAAAGTCAAGTGTGCTTTGCCTCAATAGAGTGATCGGGGATGTGCAACTATAGCTTTTCTTCACAGAAAATACAACACATTCGGCAGAAAATAAGCATAATTTTCATCTGATGACGACAGAATTGCAATGCTATTTGGCTGGCAGCCACACAAGTAGGCTAAATGAGCTTACAATTTTAAAAAGCTATGTATTTTTTGAGCGAAAACGATGCATGGCCATCATATTTCTGTTTTATCATAGAAAGAATGTAGCCAGTTAATCTGGCGTTTTACCAGAGAGAAGTAAGCTGGCTACATAGAGAATAGTGTCGTAGAAAAGTAACTACACATCAGAGAGCTGTCTGCTGATAATGTGTGAATTCTCATCAATCAAATCACATTTTATTGGTCACATATTTAGCAGATGTTATTGCGGGTGTAGTGAAATGCTTGTGTTCTTAGCTCCAACACTGCAGTAGTATCTAACAATTCACAACAATACACATGTAAAATTATGGAATTAAGAAATATATAAATATTAGGACGAGCAATGTCGTAGTGGTATTTGACTATGTGGACAACTACAAATACCTAGGTGTCTGGTTAGACTGTAAACTCTCCTTCCAGACTCACATTAAGCACCTAGGTGTCTGGTTAGACTGTAAACTCTCCTTCCAGACTCACATTAAGCATCTCCAATCCAAAATTAAATCTAGAAGCGGCTTCCTATTTCGCAACAAAGCATCCTTCACTCATGCTGCCAAACACCCTCGTAAAACTGACCATCCTACCGATCCTCGACTTCGGCGATGTCATTTATAAAATTGCTTCCAAGACTGCATCCAATTTGTTGAGTAGAGTTCATCACAGTGCCATCTGTTTAGTCACCAAAGCCCCTTTATACTACCCACCACTGCGACCTGTACGCTCTCGTTGGTTGGCCCTCGCTTCATACTCGTCGCCAAACCCACTGGCTCCAGGTCATCTACAAGTCTCTGTTAGGTAAAGCCCCGCCTTATCTCAGCTCACTGATCACCATAGCAGCACCCGCCTGTAGCATGCTCTCCAGTAGGTATATCTCACTGGTCACCCCCAAAGCCAATTCCTCCTTTGGCCGCCTTTCCTTCCAGTTCTCTGCTGCCAATGACTGGAACGAACTGCAAAAATCACTGAAGCTGGAGACTCATATCTCCCTCACTAGCTTTAAGCACCAGCTGTCAGAGCAGCTCACAGATCACTGCACCTGTACATAGCCCATCTATAAATAGCCCATACAACTACCTCATCCCCATACTGTATTTATTTATTTATCTTGCTCCTTTGCACCCCAGTATCTCTACTTGCACATTCATCTTCTGCACATCTACCATTCCAATGTTTAATTGCTATATTGTAATTACTTCACCACCATGGCCTATTCTTTGCCTTACCTCCCTTATCTTACCTCATTTACACTCACTGTATATTATTTATTTTGTTCTACTGTATTATTGACTGTATGTTTAGTTTATTCCATGTTTAACTCTGTTGTATGTGTCGAACTGCTGTGCTTTATCTTGGCCGGGTCGCAGTTGTAAATGAGAACTTCTCAACTAGCCTACCTGGTTAAATAAAAAAACAAATCCTTGTGTTTTCCTCTCCGTTCTGGGCCCGTCTGCTTCTCCCCTCCGTTCTGGGCCCGTCTGCTTCTCCCCTCCGTTCTGGGCCCGTCTGCTTCTCCCCTCCGTTCTGGGCCCGTCTGCTTCTCCCCTCCGTTCTGGGCCCGTCTGCTTCTCCCCTCCGTTCTGGGCCCGTCTGCTTCTCCCCTCCGTTCTGGGCCCGTCTGCTTCTCCCCTCCGTTCTGGGCCCGTCTGCTTCTCCCCTCCGTTCTGGGCCCGTCTGCTTCTCCCCTATCTTCTCAGAGCAGGCAGGCTCGTTGGCCTAGCGACTCCAGACTCCACACATGCATAGCGTGTACACATGCTGCTCCACAACCAGTATTGTTCAGTTGCACAATGTCTCTAACATTCCCTTGTAAATGTACAAACTTACCAAAAAATGACTTTACATAAAAAAAGTTACATTTTTTTATTTAACTAGGCAAGTCAGTTAAGAACAAACTCTTATTTACAATGACAGCCTAGGAACAGTGGGTTAACTGCCTGTTCAGGGGCAGAACGACAGATTTTTACCTTGTCAGCTCGGGGATTCGATCTTGCAACCTTTCGGTTACTAGTCCACCTCTCTAACCACAACCTTTCGGTTACTAGTCCACCTCTCTAACCACAACCTTTCGGTTACTAATCCACCTCTCTAACCACCAGTCCACCTGTCGCTCCGCAGTAGCCCCTTCCTGTATATGTATAACTTTGAGCTGGACTGCCTGTTTTTGAAGAAAACAACATGTTTTCGGCTCGATAGCATATTTAGCTAGCAGCCTCTCTATTACTTGTGCTCATTATGTTAGCATTCTGGTAATAGACTTCCAATAGGCGTTTTCAACCAGTTTTATGGCGCACCCTTGTGCATTAAGCCTGTAATACCGTAAATCCTGGGATGAGTGAAGGACGGTAGGACGATATGAAAACCTGGATACCGCCCAACCTTAATGTCTTTATTTCTACAGATCATCTCCCAAACAACCTTGTTCTTGGCTGCGAAGGTGGAGGAACAACCTAGGAAGCTTGAACATGTCATCAAAGTGGCCCACGCCTGCGTCAACCCCCAGGATGCACCACTAGACACCAAGAGTAATGTAAGTGAGGCCTCTGTACCTGGGTGTTGTGATGTGGATCTCTTGTCATGGTGATACTGAGAGAGAGACACATTACAAATATGAAATCTGTTGAACTTTAGGCATACCATCAGCAAGCTCAGGAGCTGGTGATACTAGAAACGATAGTACTGCAGACGCTAGGTAAGGATCTGTCTATAGGTGGATGATACATGGAAACTTCATGGGCTTGCATCCCAAAAGGCACCCTATGCTTTACACACAGTAAAATGCTTTTATTGTACAAGGGCACTACCTCAGTGGGCCCTGGTCTAAAGTAGTGCACTACCCCAGTGGGCCCTGGTCTAAAGTAGTGCACTACCCCAGTGGGCTCTGGTCTAAAGTAGTGCGCTATCCCAGTGGGCCCTGGTCTAAAGTAGTGCACTACCCCAGTGGGCCCTGGTCTAAAGTAGTGCACTACCCCAGTGGGCCCTGGTCTAAAGTAGTGCACTACCCCAGTGGGCCCTGGTCTAAAGTAGTGCGCTATCCCAGTGGGCTCTGGTCTAAAGTAGTGCGCTATCCCAGTGGGCCCTGGTCTAAAGTAGTGCGCTACCCCAGTGGGCCCTGGTCTAACGTAGTGCACTATAAAGGGAATGGGGTGCCATTTGGGACGTAGTCGTGGTACTTGTTGGTTCATTTGCATCTGGATGGCCAGTGGGCTTTGGAATGTCTAATCATGTTCCATTCCATTGTTTTCAGGTTTTGAAATAACAATTGAACATCCTCACACTGATGTTGTGAGATGTTCCCAGCTAGTGCGAGGTACAGCCTTCTTCCTGTGTCTTTCCATCTTATCACCTTCTCTCATCTTTGACACACACACACCCCGACACAGACACTTTTATTAAACCTCTCCTGTATGTAGTAACCAGTTCTAATAATGTTTTCATTTGATTTCATTCCAGTGCTTGTCTGAGATTCCGAGCTAACCTTTGACCCCTCTCTTCCTTCTATTACAGCAAGCAAGGATTTGGCACAGACTTCCTATTTCATGGCTACCAACAGGTTGTTATCCTGACCCCGCCCCCCCCACTATGTTGCACTGTGATGGCACACTATAGCTTCCTGTACTGGCAGGTCCCCCTTCCTGTGTCCAACGCCCTCTTTGCGCCAGGCAGGTTTCTGGTAAACCCCTAGGGGTGGTACCGGCCAGCCAGGCTGCAGCAGTGCGGTGTATTGTACAAGGGCTCAGTGTTGGCACATAGGGGTTGAATGCACAATGTGAACGTGTTGGTGGTGCTGTAGACTGTCCTCACTGACCGTTTGGTTGCTACAGAGTGCATATGTCTCCTCCTTCCTAAAACACAATTGGTAGCCTGAATATAGCTTGCCACTAAAGATCAGTGAAAAGATGTAAACTATAGCATCTGTCCCGGTAAGTATTAATAATGTTTTGTTTTTTTCTTGATTTATGTTTGACAAATAGAAGCTAATATATACACAAGGGTAACAAGCAAATTCTTAGTGATAATTGACACACCTAATACTCCAGTAGTAAAATGATCATCCATAATTCTCTCTAATATATGAATGACTTGTATGCTATAGGTATCCTCTTCTTTACCTTAGTAGAATATAAACATTACAGTTCATTATTTTCCTCAATTTAATTTTAGTAACTGTACTTGCCCTGACTTAGATGAATACTTTTGCTATCCTATCAACAGCAGTATACAATGTCTGGACAGAGGGCAAAAAATGTTAGTTTTTTTTACACAGTCAAAAGGATACTTCCATAATGAATGTATTGCCCAGATTTTTGCAAAGCAAGACGATTGAACCATTTTGGAAAAAGGACATTTTAAAAAGAAAGTTGACAAAGGTATGAGTGAGATGGCATAACTTGACAGGCTGGACTGGAACACAGCAGGTGGATGGTGGACATCAATTATCTCTAGGAAACGAGCTCGATCCCAATAAAATGCTCAGTACTCTCAAAGAACAAGTTTACCGTCTAGGTTGTCCTCAATGTATCAGTTTTCTAAGGTAAGATTCTGTCTGAAATGGTAAGAGAAACAGCCACGATCATCCATCATAGAAAACCACCGGAGTACGTGCCTCTGCCACTCACTCTCTCAACAGTCTGGAATATGAAGGCAGTATTATAATATGGACTGTATGCATGCAGATCAGCTGTACTCTGAGCTTTATTAGACCAGAGACATGGCTCTAGTCTAGAGACACCATAGAGATGTTCAAATCTCTCCTCGGGGACCCCCAGCTCTCCCACAACTAGCACAATCGTCAAGTCCTTGATTAGGTGATTCAACTTGTTAACTAATCGTCAAGTCCTTGATTAGGTGATTCAACTTGTCAACTAATCGTCAAGACCTTGATTAGGTGAATCCGTGCTCTAGTTCAGGGCTGTAACAACATTGAAATGTCTGGGATTTTCCGGGGAAAGGTTTGAAAACCAGTTCCATGGGGTCTTCAGCCATGTCCCAGGGCTAGTGCTAATGTCCTGTATTCCAACCCTAGAACTGTAGTAACGGGTGTCTCCTCTGTGGTCTTCCCTCCGACAGCCTCCACCTCACCACGTTCTGCCTGCAGCACAAGCCCACAGTCATCGCCTGCGTCTGCATCCACCTGGCCTGTAAATGGTCCAACTGGGAGATCCCGGTCTCCACTGATGGGAAACACTGGTGGGAGTATCTGGACCGCACCGTCACGCTCACACTGCTGGACGGTCAGAAACATTTGGGTTCTTATTTTAATTTTAAGGACAGTGGAATTCCACCCTCGTAGGGGGAAATTGGGAACACTTGATTGAAGGTGTTGAACCCAAGACCTTCGGGATTCTATAGTGGAATTCCACCCTCTGTTTATTATTTCTTGTTTATTCCGACTGAGAGTTGTCTTTGTCTGATGTAGAGCTGAACCATCACTTCCTTCAGGGTTCTAATAGTTGTCTTTGTCTGATGTAGAGCTGACCCATCACTTCCTTCAGGGTTCTAATAGTTGTCTTTGTCTGATGTAGAGCTGACCCATCACTTCCTTCAGGGTTCTAATAGTTGTCTTTGTCTGATGTAGAGCTGACCCATCACTTCCTTCAGGGTTCTAATAGTTGTCTTTGTCTGATGTAGAGCTGACCCATCACTTCCTTCAGGGTTCTAATAGTTGTCTTTGTCTGATGTAGAGCTGACCCATCACTTCCTTCAGGGTTCTAATAGTTGTCTTTGTCTGACGTAGAGCTGACCCATCACTTCCTTCAGGGTTCTAATAGTTGTCTTTGTCTGACGTAGAGCTGAACCATCACTTCCTTCAGGGTTCTAATAGTTGTCTTAGTCTGATGTAGAGCTGACCCATCATTTCCTTCAGGGTTCTAATAGTTGTCTTTGTCTGATGTAGAGCTGACCCATCACTTCCTTCAGGGTTCTAATAGTTGTCTTTGTCTGATGTAGAGCTGACCCATCACTTCCTTCAGGGTTCTAATAGTTGTCTTTGTCTGACCTAGAGCTGACCCATCACTTCCTTCAGGGTTCTAATAGTTGTCTTTGTGTCCGATGTAGAGCTGACCCATCACTTCCTTCAGGGTTCTAATAGTTGTCTTTGTCTGATGTAGAGCTGACCCATCACTTCCTTCAGGGTTCTAATAGTTGTCTTTGTCTGACGTAGAGCTGACCCATCACTTCCTTCAGGGTTCTAATAGTTGTCTTTGTGTCCGATGTAGAGCTGACCCATCACTTCCTTCAGGGTTCTAATAGTTGTCTGTCTGATGTAGAGCTGACCCATCACTTCCTTCAGGGTTCTAATAGTTGTCTTTGTCTGACGTAGAGCTGACCCATCACTTCCTTCAGGGTTCTAATAGTTGTCTTTGTCTGACGTAGAGCTGACCCATCACTTCCTTCAGGGTTCTAATAGTTGTCTTTGTCTGACGTAGAGCTGAACCATCACTTCCTTCAGGGTTCTAATAGTTGTCTTTGTGTCCGATGTAGAGCTGACCCATCACTTCCTTCAGGGTTCTAATAGTTGTCTTTGTGTCCGATGTAGAGTTGACCCATCACTTCCTTCAGGGTTCAAATAGTTGTCTTTGTCTGACGTAGAGCTGAATCATCACTTCCTTCAGGGTTCTAATAGTTGTCTTTGTGTCCGATGTAGAGTTGACCCATCACTTCCTTCAGGGTTCTAATAGTTGTCTTTGTGTCCGATGTAGAGCAGACCCATCACTTCCTTCAGGGTTCTAATAGTTGTCTTTGTGTCCTATGTAGAGCTGACCCATCACTTCCTTCAGGGTTCTAATAGTTGTCTTTGTGTCCTATGTAGAGCTGACCCATCACTTCCTTCAGGGTTCTAATAGTTGTCTTTGTCTGACGTAGAGCTGACCCATCACTTCCTTCAGGGTTCTAATAGTTGTCTGTCTGATGTAGAGCTGACCCATCACTTCCTTCAGGGTTCTAATAGTTGTCTTTGTCTGATGTAGAGCTGACCCATCACTTCCTTCAGGGTTCTAATAGTTGTCTTTGTGTCCTATGTAGAGCCGACCCATCACTTCCTTCAGGGTTCTAATAGTTGTCTTTGTCTGACGTAGAGCTGACCCATCACTTCCTTCAGGGTTCTAATAGTTGTCTTTGTCTGATGTAGAGCTGACCCATCACTTCCTTCAGGGTTCTAATAGTTGTCTTTGTGTCCTATGTAGAGCCGACCCATCACTTCCTTCAGGGTTCTAATAGTTGTCTTTGTGTCCGATGTAGAGCTGACCAATGAATTCCTGCAAATTCTGGAGAAGACGCCCAGCAGGCTGAAAAGGATACGTAACTGGAGGGTAGGTTCTGCTCTCACAACTGGTGTAAGTGTTTCAGCATTTAGCCCCCTAGTAGCTACTACTTCACTGTTTCATCAGATTGGTTTTCTGAATGATATTGACTGACATTTGGGTGTGGAATGGTTTGGTGTTGCCCTTTTTTTAACTGAATTTCACCACATCGTTATTCCAGGCCACACAAGCTGCCAAGAAGCCCAAGATGGACAGTCAAACGGGCGACACCTCCTTCCAAGGGACCTCCTCATTGGACGGCATCACCGGTGTGGCCGGCAGCAACTCATTCTTCTCTTCGTCTCTGTCAGACTCTGGGGAGATGGCTTCACTAGACGACATGTCTATCCCGTTCCCTCCCTACCAGGCCCTGTCTGGGGACCACGCTGAGCTGCTGGGGCTGGACCAGGGCCTTGCCTTTCTTCCTCAAGCCATCCCTTCAAAGTACCCATCAGGCAAACACGAACACAAAACGGCCAGTGCAGGCAAGCACCCACAGGCCCTACCCAATAACCCCTCGCCCTTCACGCGCCCCCCACAGAAACTCTCCCTGGATAAGTACAGAGAGAAACAGGCAGCAGACCTGCAGACCATGCAGAACGGTGTCCGAGAGGAGCAGAGTGGTGTGGACATGTACCAGTCCCCCGCCCTCCCTCACCACCAGTCCCATAAAAGACGCTCCCAGCCTGGGCAGGGTGTCCCCCAGCACGGGGACAGCAGGAGGGACAAGGCCAGCTCTAAAAAGACACGAGGTCTCCCACCACAGGCCTCGGCGGTTGAGAACGGCGTTGCGGCCAGCAACGAGGAGCTAAAGATGAGAATCAAAGTATCAGCTGAGAGGGACCAGGGCGGCCATGTTGGTGTCCCACAGGGCAAAGAGAAGTACAAAGACCACTCTGGCCCCAGCAGACACCCCAAGCACGGCCACTCGCACCCCTATTCCCTCAGCGGGAACGGCAGAGGGGCCATCGACCCCGCCCTGGCACTCAGAGTCCTCGGGGGCCATGGTAGCGACCTAGGGGGCTCCGGTTCCACCTCCAGGAAACGGGCCAACCCTGACGTCAGTAGTCATAACAACCACCACCACTCTGCTAAGAGCAGCAGGAGTTCCAAAGGGGCCGGAGGCTCCTCCCACTACTCTTCAGACGGTGGTGGTGGCCCGAGGACTGTGGAGAGACACCACGGTGGCCCGGAGGGGTCAAATGGAGTGCTGGGGTCTAACGGCCAACACACCGACTACAAAGACACGTTTGACATGCTGGACTCTCTGCTAAGTGCCCAGGGAATGAACCTGTAACTTCAGACAGAGTTAGTCGTTTAGCCTGGGTGCAGGCTGTTTGGCTCTCTTGCCAACTCCGTCCAAATATGTTTGGCTTGACATTTGAGTTGGCACGACTGGACAAACAAATCTGGATAGTAGGCTTGGCAGGAGTTGTTGGATAGAGAGAAAATAATTCTGAGAAAAAAATAGTTTTTTTATGATTTAAAAACAAGTAAAAAATGATTTTATAACTTTGAAGTTATGTGAAAGTAACTTCGTCACCCACCCAGTCAGTCAGTCCTGTCCACACACGGTAATAATTACTGATGCTTTAAGGATCTTCAGAAATGTCCACAACATGATATATACACAGTGCTGTAATGCTACTTGTCTGCTTGCTAAAAAAACCCCGGGAGCCACGTTCACTGGTTCTGTGATTGACAAAATTCCAGATTTTAATTCTGTTCTTTTAAGGAGAGATAAAGAGAAGTCTGCGTTTTTATTAGTTATTTGTTATTAATGATGTGCATGTTTCAATCACATAAGGGAAGATAGCAGCCTGGTGGCGGTTCAGTGTCCACGTAAATGCGTGTACGTTTTCGTATGTTAAGAAACAACCTTATTCCTTGAAATACTCAGGTCTTGAAACTTTTGATATAAAGAACGAAATAAATCTTCCTCTCTTGGCGTAATACCTGTATCTGTAGAGATGTATAACTTCTGTCATGTTGTTGGTTGAAGGCTGCAGAAGTACAGCATCTATCTTACCGTAGAGGCTGTTTCAGTGTGCTTGTCTTCTAATGGGAGGACACGCAATCCAACTCATCACACATGGCTAGTCAGAGGACATACAAAGGCCCTTTCCCAGATCAACACCTCATAGACCCTATGTGTGTATCCAAAATGGCACCCTATTCCTTATGTAGGGCACTACTTTTTGACCAGGGCCCGCAAAGTTCCCAGCTGGGAAAAACACTGGGTCCTGATCGAAAGTAGTGTACTACATAGGGAATAGTGTGCTGTTTTGAGAGACACCCTTTATGCGCTTGTGGGATCTCAAGTGCTTAGGGTCTAGGGGTCGATTGGGGACTGGACCATATGCTGTCTACTGTCCAACTAAGTGGATGCCAAAGGCTGTGCCTCTAAAACGTACGGCAGATTATTCTAGAGCTATAAAAGAAGTTTACGTTATATCTGCTGTGAAGTGCATTTAAAAAGATATCTCGGCATATTTACAAAAAGCCTTGTGATTGTAACAAGTCGTCAACAAGTTGCTATTCTTCAATATTGATAAATGTCTAATTAACCAACCGCCATCCTATGAAAAGATCTCTAGAGGTGATTGTATATAGGACTGCAGTTCTGAGTTATAACTAGCTAGTCGGTTGACTTGTTACACCCTCAGACCACACATTCTATTCTGCCATAACAGTGTATTAGGAGGTCCTAAAGCGGACACTATTGAACAAATCCTTAATATGTGTACTGGGAACCCAAATAAACGTGTAAAACTGTCGTTTTTACACACAAACACATCATGGTCTTGTGTATTTTATAATGGTTATTTGTGCTACCACATACCTCCACTGGGTGGTGCTGTTCAATCATTGATTAGTTGTCATCACTTGGTCTGGCAAAAAGACCATGGAGCAGTTATGCTTGCGTTTGCAGCCCAATTCTAATATTTTGGTGCTAATTTGATCTTTTGACCAATCAGATCTTTTGAAAGATTAAAATATATCGGGGCTCCGGAGTGGCGCAACGGTATAAGGCACTGCATCTCACTACAGTCCCTGTTTCACATCCGGCCGTGATTGGGAAGCCCATTGGGCGGCGCACAATTGGCCCAGCATTGTCCGATGCCTTCATTGTAGATAAGAATTTGTTCTTAACTGACTTGCCTAATTAAATAAAAAAATACAATAATAATATTGACCAGAACAAATCAGTCGAACTTTGCCTATTCCTCTCCGACCGCAAATATCAGGAAGTCTCTTTCGTCTGAAAACTAAGTGACTTCCCAATATGGATTCCATAGTTGCAATGTATTATTGTAGAGTTATGTCAAGAGAGAGAAGGGTCTTGGCGTGCCGCTACCAACACTTAACGGAACTAGCTAGCCTATTATTAGCTGTAGCTACGTGCAAAAGTGAACAATCTCTAACCAGGTTTCCATGATCCAATATTTTATTATGTGACTAATGTGTCTGATCAAACATCTAATGCAAATGGAACATTTGTCGGTAAACAAAATACCCTAGACAAGGTGAAATCTATTTGTTTCGGTATTATGCGAGAAATGTCGGTGGAAACGATTTTATGCGCAAATATTGGTATAGTAACTATCATATCGAAGTATGAAGTACTTCTCGTCGGAAAGCATGCAGTAATGCTACAGATGAAATACATGATGAAATTCACCGAGATGGTGAAAGCGCAAGGTGACGAGCTTGATGCTCCTTTCCAATAAATATCGAGGTTCTTTATTCTGGTGACATGATAGAATAATCTCTCTCTGTTGTCCACAATAATCTGACCATGTAGGTAGTGTATCTGTGAGCTGTTGACTGCCAGTACCAGAGTGGGTACACTCGCTATATAACACACTTTTTTTTTGTGTGAGAAATCATCAGTATTTTTGAAAATAATGGACATCCATTTAACTTGTATTATTTTTATTCGGTACATGCGAATATAACAGCAAAACGTAATTTTATGTGCACTTCGTCATCACACACAGACTTTTATAGGCGACAAGTCAATTTGACGGAAACATCACTGGTTAGGAAATGCGCATAATGTTTTAATGCCGTTTTTTTTAAAACATTCACATGAAGATTTCTCGCCAATCTAAAGAAAAGTGTCAATTTGGGACAAAATCTATCTGGGGGTCCAAGCCCGGTTTTGCCACCCGGTAGCGCCGGCACTGACCGTCTGATTAATGGCTGTTGTCACTCTATTGTGCTCCTGGATGTATTACGGAAGTAACATCCTGGTCTTATTTGGATCATCCAGGTGCTTCATTCTGCCAGCTCAGTACAGACTCAGCAGAACTAGCAGGTGTAGGTCGTTACATAGGGGATTCATATCATCATGCAATATGTCCCTCAGTCAGAAATAAATTAATGGTTCATTTCTCCACAAAGTCCCCAGCTGGCAAAAACAATCATATGTTCTGGTGACAATGCAGTCTTGCCTTGCTCACAGAGTGCAAAACTCAGACAAATATTTATTTGGTGAAACTTTGCAAAAGTGTCCCCAAATATAACTGCCCCCAAAGCTCCAGCTGTCCCTTTAAAAACCGGTTGAAACCAGCCAATTTTAGGTTTCCTCCCTTGTCATCAATAATTCACCATCTTTGACATTTCAACTAATTATGGCCCATAGTGTGACCTATTTGAGCTGGGCTGTGTCTAGGCCAGGGCAGAGTTGGAGAGAGGACAGAGAGCAAAGTACACTAATTTTAGTGTTGATATCTAGGTTAACAAATACTATGGCAGCGAATGTAGAGAATATTCAATCAACAGTTGTACATGTGTTCAATAATGCCTCTATGACTGCATCCAGTGTCTTCAACAGTGCAAACAAACAGTGTCTTGTCTTGTGTGTGAGCAGATAAACAGGAACCACTCAGGCTCACAATCACAGCCCTCTGAGGACACGGGTGGCTGACCACTGGGTGAGTTGCGTGCCGTTCACAGCCTGGCTTGGTGAGTGTCTTGTTTGAAATTCCAGTCATCACCTCATCTCGTAATTTCTAATGAAGCAGAAGTCTCCACATCTCCTCCCTCCACCAGAAGTCTACACACCTCCTCCCTCCACCAGAAGTCTCCTCACCTCCTCCCTCCACCAGAAGTATCCTCACCCCCTCCCTCCACCAGAAGTCTCCTCACCTCCTCCCTCCACCAGAAGTCTCCTCACCTCCTCCCTCCACCAGAAGTCTCCTCACCTCCTCCCTCCACCAGAAGTCTCTTCACCTCCTCCCTCCACCCCAGAAGTCTCTTCACCTCCTCCCTCCACCCCAGAAGTCTCCTCACCCACCCCCCTCCACCAGAAGTCTCCTCCCTCCACCCCAGAAGTCCTCTCACCTCCTCCCTCCACCAGAAGTCTCCTCACCTCCTCCCTCCACCAGAAGTCTCTTCACCTCCTCCCTCCACCCCAGAAGTCTCCTCACCTCCTCCCCCCACCAGAAGTCTCCTCACCTCCCCCCTCCACCCCAGACGTCTCCTCACCTCCTCCCTCCACCAGAAGTCTCACCTCCCCCCTCCACCCCAGAAGTCTCCTCACCTCCACCAGAAGTCTCCTCACCTCCCCCTCCACCACCCCAGAAGTCTCTTCACCTCCTCCCTAGAAGTCTCTTTACCTCCTCCCTCCACCAGAAGCCTCCTCACCTCCTCCCTCCACCAGAAGTCTCCTCACCTCCCCCCTCCACCCCAGAAGTCTCCTCACCTCCTCCCTCCACCAGAAGTCTCCTCACCTCCCCCCTCCACCCCAGAAGTCTCCTCACCTCCTCCCTCCACCAGAAGTCTCTTCACCTCCTCCCTCCACCCCAGAAGTCTCCTCACCTCCTCCCCCCACCAGAAGTCTCCTCACCTCCCCCCTCCACCCCAGACGTCTCCTCACCTCCTCCCTCCACCAGAAGTCTCACCTCCCCCCTCCACCCCAGAAGTCTCCTCACCTCCACCAGAAGTCTCCTCACCTCCCCCTCCACCCCAGAAGTCTCTTCACCTCCTCCCTAGAAGTCTCTTTACCTCCTCCCTCCACCAGAAGCCTCCTCACCTCCTCCCTCCACCAGAAGTCTCCTCACCTCCCCCCTCCACCCCAGAAGTCTCCTCACCTCCTCCCTCCACCAGAAGTCTCCTCACCTCCCCCCTCCACCCCAGAAGTCTCTTCACCTCCTCCCTCCACCCCAGAAGTCTCTTCACCTCCTCCCTCCACCCCAGAAGTCTCTTTACCTCCTCCCTCCACCAGAAGTCTCCTCACCTCCCCCCTCCACCCCAGAAGTCACCTACCCCCCCCTCCACCAGAAGTCTCCTCACCTCCTCCCTCCACCAGAAGTCTCCTCACCCCCTCCCTCCTCCAGAAGTCTCCTCACCTCCTCCAGAAGTCTCCTCACCTCCTCCCTCCACCAGAAGTCTCCTCACCTCCCCCCTCCACCCCAGAAGTCTCCTACCCCCCTCCACCAGAAGTCTCCTCACCCCCTCCCTCCACCAGAAGTCTCCTCACCTCCTCCAGAAGTCTCCTCACCTCCTCCCTCCACCCCAGAAGTCTCCTCACCTCCACCCCAGAAGTCTCTTTACCTCCTCCCTCCACCAGAAGTCTCCTCACCTACCCCCTCCACCCCAGAAGTATCCTACCCCCCCCTCCACCAGAAGTCTCCTCACCTCCTCCCTCCACCAGAAGTCTCCTCACCTCCACCAGAAGTCTCCTCACCTCCCCCCCAGAAGTCTCCTACCCCCCCTCCACCAGAAGTCTCCTCACCCCCTCCCTCCACCAGAAGTCTCCTCACCTCCTCCAAAAGTCTCCTCACTTACCCCCTCCACCCCAGAAGTCTCTTACCCCCCCTCCACCCCAGAAGTCTCTTACCCCCCCTCCACCAGAAGTCTCCTCACCTCCTCCAGAAGTCTCCTCACCTCCTCGCCCAACCAGAAGTCTCCTCACCTCCTCCAGAAGTCTCTTCACCTCCCCCCTCCACCCCAGAAGTCTCTTCACCTCCCCCCTCCACCCCAGAAGTCTCTTCACCTCCTCCCTCCACCAGAAGTCTCTTCACCTCCTCCCTCCACCAGAAGTCTCTTCACCTCCTCCCTCCACCAGAAGTGTAATTAGTCTGTTGCTGGTGAAGTGTTCAGCGCCAAGCTCAGCTCAGCCTATTTAGATTCTCTAAAGAGCTAAACTAATGGTTTCTCTGGCCCAGGAGAGCTTTCATTAGAGACACAGTAATAACCCTTATGTCAGGAACAAAGGGCACTTCAGAGACAGAGAGAATAGTAGGTTTTGATAAAGGTCTTCAAAACTTGAATTTATATTTCTGCCCACGGGATCTTAACCACACAAGGGTTTCTACAGTCCATGGAGGTAGTCCTTACCTTGAACCAGGGTTACTATGGAGGTAGTCCTTACCTTGGACCAGGGTTACTATGGAGGTAGTCCTTACCTTGGACCAGGGTTACTATGGAGGTAGTCCTTACCTTGGACCAGGGTTACTATGTAGGTAGTCCTTACCTTGAACCAGGGTTACTATGGAGGTAGTCCTTACCTTGGACCAGGGTTACTATGTAGGTAGTCCTTACCTTGAACCAGGGTTACTATGGAGGTAGTCCTTACCTTGGACCAGGGTTACTATGTAGGTAGTCCTTACCTTGGACCAGGGTTACTATGGAGGTAGTCCTTACCTTGGACCAGGGTTACTATGGAGGTAGTCCTTACCTTGGACCAGGGTTACTATGGAGGTAGTCCTTACCTTGGACCAGGGTTACTATGGAGGTAGTCCTTACCTTGGACCAGGGTTACTATGGAGGTAGTCCTTACCTTGGACCAGGGTTACTATAGAGGTAGTCCTTACCTTGGACCAGGGTTACTATGGAGGTAGTCCTTACCTTGGACCAGTGTTACTATGGAGGTAGTCCTTACCTTGGACCAGGGTTACTATGGAGGTAGTCCTTACCTTGGACCAGGGTTACTATGGAGGTAGTCCTTACCTTGGACCAGGGTTACTATGGAGGTAGTCCTTACCTTGGACCAGGGTTACTATGGAGGTAGTCCTTCCCTTGAACCAGGGTTACTATGGAGGTAGTCCTTACCTTGGACCAGGGTTACTATGGAGGTAGTCCTTACCTTGGACCAGGGTTACTATGGAGGTAGTCCTTACCTTGGACCAGGGTTACTATGGAGGTAGTCCTTACCTTGGACCAGGGTTACTATGGAGGTAGTCCTTACCTTGGACCAGGGTTACTATGGAGGTAGTCCTTACCTTGAACCAGGGTTACTATAGAGGTAGTCCTTACCTTGGACCAGGGTTACTATGGAGGTAGTCCTTACCTTGGACCAGGGTTACTATGGAGGTAGTCCTTACCTTGGACCAGGGTTACTATGGAGGTAGTCCTTACCTTGGACCAGGGTTACTATGGAGGTAGTCCTTACCTTGGACCAGGGTTACTATGGAGGTAGTCCTTACCTTGGACCAGGGTTACTATGTAGGTAGTCCTTACCTTGAACCAGGGTTACTATGGAGGTAGTCCTTACCTTGGACCAGGGTTACTATGGAGGTAGTCCTTACCTTGGACCAGGGTTACTATGGAGGTAGTCCTTACCTTGGACCAGGGTTACTATGGAGGTAGTCCTTACCTTGGACCAGGGTTACTATATAGGTAGTCCTTACCTTGGACCAGGGTTACTATGGAGGTAGTCCTTACCTTGGACCAGGGTTACTATGGAGGTAGTCCTTACCTTGGACCAGGGTTACTATGGAGGTAGTCCTTCCCTTGAACCAGGGTTACTATGGAGGTAGTCCTTACCTTGGACCAGGGTTACTATGGAGGTAGTTCTTACCTTGGACCAGGGTTACTATGGAGGTAGTCCTTACATTGGACCAGGGTTACTATGGAGGTAGTCCTTACCTTGGACCAGGGTTACTATGGAGGTAGTCCTTCCCTTGGACCAGGGTTACTATGGAGGTACTCCTTACCTTGAACCCATTTCAAACTGAATTGATTCAGACTAGTCTGAGATCAGATTAACTTGGGTTATTTCAGTGTACAGTAGTTTGTGTTGTGTAGCTGTAGTGTGAAAAGGACTGTGTTCTGTGTATAATCTCTTCTCACAGCCACTGTGTGGACGACTGTGGACAGGTCTGGTCCTCATTAAATGCATGTCATTGGCTGTGTGTTCATTAGGCAGGTGACAGGCAGGGTGAAGGGGTGATTGAAGAGGTGCAGAAAGTGGTGATGGGGTGTCTGTATCCAGGGGTGACAGAGGTGTTCAGACTGCTGTCTGTCTGTCTGTCTGCAGCTCAGTAATGATATTTAGGACCTCTCTGTCTGTCTGTCTGTCTGTCTGTCTGTCTGTCTGTAGCTCAGTAATGATACTTAGGACCCCCCCTCTCTCCCTCCCCTCTCTCCCTAAATTAAATTTAAGGGGCTTTATTGGCATGGGAAACATGTTTACATTGCCAAAGCAAGTGAGGTAGATAAAACAAAAGTGATATAAACATTTCACTCACAAAAGTTCCAAAGGAAAAGAGACATTTCAAATGTCATATTATGTCTTTATACAGTGTTGTAATGATGTGCAATTAGTTAAAGTACAAAAGGGAAAATAAAAAACATCAATATGGGTTGTATTACAATGGTGTTTGTTCTTCACTGGTTGCCCTTTTCTTGTGGCAACAGGTTACAAATCTTGCTGCTGTGATGTCACACTGTGGTATTTCACCCAGTAGATAAAGGGAGTTTATCGAATTCTTTATGGGTCTGTGTAATCTGAGGGAAATATGTCTCTCTAATATGGTCATACATTTGGCAGGAGGTTAGGAAGTGCAGCTTAGTCTCCACCTCATTTTGTGGGCAGTGTGCACATAGCCTGTCTTCTCTTGAGAGCCAGGTCTGCCTTCGGCGGCCTTTCTCTATAGCAAGGCTATGCTCACGGAGTCTGTACATAGTCAAAGCTTTCCTTAATTTTGGGTCAGTCACAGTGGTCAGGTATTCTGCCACTGTGTACTCTCTGTTTAGGGCCAAATCACATTCTAGTTGACTGTTTTTTTGTTAATTCTTTCCAATGTGTCAAAGTAATTATATTTTTGTTTTCTCATGATTTGGTTGGGTCTAATTGTGTTGATGTCCTGAGACTCTTGTGGTGTCTGTTTGTGAACAGAGCCCCAGGACCAGCTTGCTTAGGGGACTCTTCTCCAGGTTCATCTCTCTGTAGGGTGTGTTTGTGAATAGAGCTCCAGGACCAGCTTGCTTCGGGGACTCTTCTCCAGGTTCATCTCTCTGTAGGGTGTGTTTGTGTTTGTGAACAGAGCCCCAGGACCAGCTAGCTTAGGGTACTTTTCTCCAGGTTCATCTCTCTGTAGGGTGTGTTTGTGTTTGTGAACAGAGCTCCAGGACCAGCTTGCTTAGGGGACTCTTCTCCAGGTTCATCTCTCTGTAGGGTGTGTTTGTGAACAGAGCTCCAGGACCAGCTTGCTTAGGGGACTCTTCTCCAGGTTCATCGCTTTGTAGGTGATGGCCTTATTATGGAAGGTTTGGGAATCACTTCCTTTTAGGTGGTTGTAGAATTGAACGTCTCTTCTCTCTCGTCACATGAGCTATAACGAACAGCATTAAGGTATGTATTACTACAGCAATATAAATGAATCTACCACCAACTGGGAAATGTATGAATTATACTAAGCACCTTGTCCTCTCTTTCCCTGGATCCATTACTTTGTGAATTGATTGTGTTTTTGGTCATCATCCTCTTCTCTGCATGCAACACATCCTGGAGGTAGACTACAGAGAGCCTCTTCAATAAATAGGCTTAGCCAGGGATGGCCTATCATTTAACAGGCTTTGGTTTAGCACCTGAAAGATATCTGCTCCCTGTATGGTACTGAAAGGATGGTTACTCTATATCCCATCTAGAGATCACTTCCCTGTATGGTACTGAAAGGATGGTTACTCTATATCCCATCTAGAGATCACTTCCCTGTATGGTACTGGAAGGATGGTTACTGTATATCCCATCTAGAGATCACCTACCTGTATGGTACTGGAAGGATGGTTAGTGTATATACCATCTAGAGATCACTTCCCTGTATGGTACTGGAAGGATGGTTACTGTATATCCCATCTAGAGATCACTTCCCTGTATGGTACTGGAAGGATGGTTACTGTATATCCTGGACTTTCTGACGGGCAGCACCCAGGTGGTAAGAGTAGGTAACAACACGTCTGACATGCTGATCCTCAACACTGGGGCCCCTAGGGGTGTGTACTTAGTCCCCTCCTGTATTCCCTGTTCACCCACGACTGCGTGGCCAAACACGACATCAACACCATCATTAAGTTTGCTGACGACACAACAGTGCCTGATCACCAACAGCGATAAGGGAGCCTATAGGGAGGAGGTCAGAGAACTGGCAGTGTGGTGTCAGAACAACAACCTCTCTCAAAGTGAGCAAGACAAAGGAGCTGATTGTGGACTACAGGAAAAGGCAGGTCGAACAGGCCCCCATTAACATTGACAGGGCTGTAGTGGAGCAGGTCGAGAGTTTCAAGTTCCTTGGTGTCCACATCACCAACAAACTAACACGGTCCAAACATACCAAGACAGTCGTGAAGAGGGCACGACAAAACCTTTTCCCCCTCAGGAGACTGAAAAGATTTGGCATGGGTCCTCAGATCCTCAAAAGGTTCTACAGCTGCACCATCGAGAGCATCCTGACAAGTTGCGTCACCGCCTGGTATGGCAACTGCTCGGCATCTGACCGTAAGGCGCTACAGGGGGTAGTGCGTACGGCCCAGTACATCACTGGGGCCAAGCTTCCTGCCATCCAGGACCTATATAATAGGCGGTGTCAGAGGAAAGCCCATAAAATTGTCAGAGACTCCAGTCACCCACGTTCTAGACTGTTTTCTCTGCTACCACACAGCAAGCGGTACCGGAGCACCAAGTCTGGGACCCAAAGGCTCCTCAACAGCTTCTACCCCCAAGCCATAAGACTGCAGAACAAGCCATAAGACTGCTGAACAAGCCATAAGACTGCTGAACAAGTCATAAAATCGGCACCGGACAATTTACTGTATATACCCACCACAGTGTACCCTTTTGTACACTGCTGCTACTCGCTGTTTGTTTGTTACCTATGCATAGTCACTTCACCCCAACTACATGTACAGATTACCTCAACTAGCCTGTACCCCCCCACACTGACTCGGTACCGGTGCCCCCTGTATATACCCCCCCACACTGACTCGGTACAGGTGCCCCCTGTATATACCCCCCCACACTGACTCGGTACAGGTGCCCCCTGTATATACCCCCGCACACTGACTCGGTACAGGTGCCCCCTGTATATACCCCCCCACACTGACTCGGTACAGGTGCCCCCTGTATATACCCCCGCACACTGACTCGGTACAGGTGCCCCCTGTATATACCCCCCCCACACTGACTCGGTACAGGTGCCCCCTGTATATACCCCCCACACTGACTCGGTACCGATGCCCCCTGTATATACCCCCCCACACTGACTAGGTACCGATGCCCCCTGTATATACCCCCCACACTGACTCGGTACCGGTGCCCCCTGTATATACCCCCCCCACACACTGACTCGGTACAGGTGCCCCCTGTATATACCCCCCCCACACTGACTCGGTACAGGTGCCCCCTGTATATACCCCCCACACTGACTCGGTACCGATGCCCCCTGTATATACCCCCCCACACTGACTAGGTACCGATGCCCCCTGTATATACCCCCCACACTGACTCGGTACCGATGCCCCCTGTATATACCCCCCCACACTGACTAGGTACCGATGCCCCCTGTATATACCCCCCCACACTGACTAGGTACCGATGCCCCCTGTATATACCCCCCACACTGACTCGGTACAGGTGCCCCCTGTATATACCCCCCACACTGACTCGGTACAGGTGCCCCCTGTATATACCCCCCCCACACTGACTCAGTACAGGTGCCCCCTGTATATACCCCCCACACTGACTCGGTACCGATGCCCCCTGTATATACCCCCCCACACTGACTAGGTACCGATGCCCCCTGTATATACCCCCCACACTGACTCGGTACAGGTGCCCCCTGTATATACCACCCCACACTGACTCGGTACCGATGCCCCCTGTATATACCCCCCACACTGACCCGGTACAGCTGCCCCCTGTATATACCCCGCACACTGACTCGGTACAGGTGCCCCCTGTATATACCCCCACACACTGACTCGGTACAGGTGCCCCCTGTATATACCCCCGCACACTGACTCGGTACAGGTGCCCCCTGTATATACCCCCGCACACTGACTCGGTACAGGTGCCCCCTGTAAATACCCCCCACACTGACTCGGTACAGGTGCCTCCTGTATATACCCCCCACACTGACTCGGTACAGGTGCCCCCTGTATATACCACCCACACTGACCCGGTACAGGTGCCCCCTGTATATACCACCCACACTGACTCGGTACAGGTGCCCCCTGTATATACCACCCACACTGACCCGGCACAGGTGCCCCCTGTATATACCCACCACACTGACTCGGTACAGGTGCCCCCTGTATATACCCCTGCACACTGACTCGGTACAGGTGCCCCCTGTATATACCCCCTACACTGACTCGGTACAGGTGCCCCCTGTATATACCCCCTACACTGACTCGGTACAGGTGCCTCCTGTATATACCCCCTACACTGACTCGGTACAGGTGCCCCCTGTATATACCCCCCACACTGACTCGGTACAGGTGCCCCCTGTATATACCCCCTACACTGACTCGGTACAGGTGCCTCCTGTATATACCCCCTACACTGACTCGGTACAGGTGCCCCCTGTATATACGCCCCACACTGACTCGGTACAGGTGCCCCCTGTATATACCCCCCACACTGACTCGGTACAGGTGCCCCCTGTATATACGCCCCACACTGACTCGGTACAGGTGCCCCCTGTATATACCCCCCACACTGACTCGGTACAGGTGCCTCCTGTATATACCCCCTACACTGACTCGGTACAGGTGCCCCCTGTATATACCTCCTACACTGACTCGGTACAGGTGCCTCCTGTATATACCCCCTACACTGACTCGGTACAGGTGCCTCCTGTATATACCCCCTACACTGACTCGGTACAGGTGCCTCCTGTATATACCCCCTACACTGACTCGGTACAGGTGCCTCCTGTATATACCACCCACACTGACTCGGTACAGGTGCCCCCTGTATATACCCCCTACACTGACTCGGTGCAGGTGCCCCCTGTATATACCCCCCACACTGACTCGGTACAGGTGCCTCCTGTATATACCCCCTACACTGACTCGGTACAGGTGCCCCCTGTATATACCTCCTACACTGACTCGGTACAGGTGCCTCCTGTATATACCCCCTACACTGACTCGGTACAGGTGCCTCCTGTATATACCCCCTACACTGACTCGGTACAGGTGCCTCCTGTATATACCCCCTACACTGACTCGGTACAGGTGCCTCCTGTATATACCACCCACACTGACTTGGTACAGGTGCCCCCTGTATATACCCCCTACACTGACTCGGTGCAGGTGCCCCCTGTATATACCCCCCACACTGACCCCCACATTGTGTTGCTTGTTATTATTACTTTTTATTTTAGTCTACTTGGTAAATATTTTCTTATTCTTGATCTGCACTGTTGGTTAAAGGCTTGTAAGTCAGCATTTCACAGTAAAGTCTACACTGTTGGTTAAGGGCTTGTAAGTCAGCATTCCACAGTAAAGTCTACACTGTTGGTTAAGGGCTTGTAAGTCAGCATTTCACAGTAAAGTCTACACTGTTGGTTAAGGGCTTGTAAGTCAGCATTTCACAGTAAAGTCTACACTGTTGGTTAAGGGCTTGTAAGTCAGCATTTCACAGTAAAGTCTACACTGTTGGTTAAGGGCTTGTAAGTCAACATTTCACAGTAAAGTCTACACTGTTGGTTAAGGGCTTGTAAGTCAGCATTTCACAGTAAAGTCTACACTGTTGGTTAAGGGCTTGTAAGTCAGCATTTCACAGTAAAGTCTACACTGTTGGTTAAGGGCTTGTAAGTCAGCATTTCACAGTAAAGTCTACACTGTTGGTTAAGGGCTTGTAAGTCAGCATTTCACAGTAAAGTCTACACTGTTGGTTAAGGGCTTGTAAGTCAGCATTTCACAGTAAAGTCTACACTGTTGGTTAAGGGCTTGTAAGTCAGCATTTCACAGTAAAGTCTACACTGTTGGTTAAGGGCTTGTAAGTCAGCATTTCACAGTAAAGTCTACACTGTTGGTTAAGGGCTTGTAAGTCAGCATTTCACAGTAAAGTCTACACTGTTGGTTAAGGGCTTGTAAGTCAGCATTTCACAGTAAAGTCTACACTTGTTGTATTCGGCGCATGTGACAAAAAGTTTAATTAGATTTTCTCTGAATGTAATTTGCAAAGGCTATCAGACAGTTATAGCAAAGCTAACCACCCATCAGACAGACAGGATGGACAGTGGACAGAGACTACTACCTCTGTTACTGTGGACTGTTCTCCTTTCTTAACACCAACTGACAGTGATATTGTTTTTCCCAGGGCCTGGCGGGAGGGTCTGGAGTTTACCCAACACAAACAGACGAAGCATCACGTGACTCTGGCTGCTCTTTAATCAACGGGCCCTCTGGGAAGAGAGAGAACGGCGCGATGCAGTCGAACGTCTTCATCTGATGCCAGGACGCTCCATACGGCTCCCTCCGTCTGGGCTTGGCGTTATTAAAGTTCTCCCCCCCAATCCTCCCTCCTGGCCTGAGTGTAATAAAAGAAGCAGGGGAGGGAGAGAGAGGCCCGGCTGCAGTAACCTTCGTCAAGTTGCATCCATCTACAGGTGGGGACCGAAGAAAGCAGGCAGTGGAGCGCTGGCTGTCAGCTGACAGGACAGGGACAGAAAGCAGGTAGTGGAGCGCTGGCTGACAGGACAGGGACAGAAAGCAGGTAGTGGAGCGCTGGCTGTCAGCTGACAGGACAGGGACGGAAAGCAGGTAGTGGAGCGCTGGCTGTCAGCTGACAGGACAGGGACGGAAAGCAGGTAGTGGAGCGCTGGCTGTCAGCTGACAGGACAGGGACAGAAAGCAGGTAGTGGAGCGCTGGCTGACAGGACAGGGACAGAAAGCAGGTAGTGGAGCGCTGGCTGTCAGCTGACAGGACAGGGACAGAAAGCAGGTAGTGGAGCGCTGGCTGTCAGCTGACAGGACAGGGACAGAAAGGGCGTGTCAGGATGCTTCCTCCCTGTGAGATGTCCAGTACTCAAAGCGAGCCTGCCCGCTCAGTCAGACAGACAACAGAGGGTCAACAACCATATTAAGTGGAGACCTGGCTGGAGCCCTGCAGCAGATGTAGAGGACTGAGGACGAGGCACAAAGGCTCCTGATAAAGCTGTTAGTGTTCTCGCATGGAATCCAAACTGAGAAGCTCAGTTGAAACAATGCTGAACCAGGAAGTTAGCATTCCAGACTAGAAGTGGTCTTAGCTGGGCTGGGGATACCTTTATCTGATGTGATTGGTTGACATGAGCTGTATTAGGGATACTGAGGTTCCATTCTCTGTGCACATCATCCTCCTTTCTCCTTTGTCTGGTCTGAGCCAGTCAACCAGGTCTGGTGTGGATTTATTCTATCAGGAGGGTTGGGATCAAGATCTGCAAGCTCAGCTGCTCCCAGAACCAACATGGCTGACTCATGTTCCCACTGTCCAATGAACTGGATGGACCACCTGAGACAGTGTTGAGTAGAGATACTCTGATGGCAGACTGATACAGACAGGAGGCTGGTGAGATACCCTGATGGCAGACTGATACAGACAGGAGGCTGGTGAGATACCCTGATGGCAGACTGATACAGACAGGAGGCTGGTGAGATACTCTGATGGCAGACTGATACAGACAGGAGGCTGGTGAGATACCCTGATGGCAGACTGATACAGACAGGAGGCTGGTGAGATACCCTGATGGCAGACTGATACAGACAGGAGGCTGGTGAGATACTCTGATGGCAGACTGATACAGACAGAAGGCTGGTGAGATTGATTGCAGCCAGCTGCTGATCTGTAGCCTGAACTCTAAACAGAGGAGCTGTGAAAATGATTCAATATTCTGCCTCCGCAATGCCGATCACCAACACACAGGTCTACTGTTTCCATAGTAACCTTTCCTTCCTCTCTCTTCTTTATTGAGTTAAGTCCTTTCAGAAGAACACAGGGGGGGGGGGGGGGCAGGAAGATGGATAGACATGTCAGAATGTGGATATTAGTACCTTTCTGTTGGACTTTAAGCGATGCACATTTGCACAGTACATTTTATGCTGTGAGATGCAGTTCTGTACATTCCTAATAACGGTACAATGGTTTGCCTGGGAAAGCCCTCCTACACTCCAGACCCTGGTTCGATCCCGCTGTATCACAACCGGGAGTCCCATAGGGCGGCGCACAATTTGGCCCAGCGTCGTCCGGGTTAGGGAGGGTTTGGCCCAGCGTCGTCCGGGTTAGGGGAGGGTTTGGCCCAGCGTCGTCCGGGTTAGGGAGGGTTTGGCCCAGCGTTGTCCGGGTTAGGGGAGGGTTTGGCCCAGCGTTGTCCGGGTTAGGGGAGGGTTTGGCCCAGCGTCGTCCGGGTTAGGGAGGGTTTGGCCCAGCGTCGTCCGGGTTAGGGGAGGGTTTGGCCCAGCGTTGTCCGGGTTAGGGGAGGGTTTGGCCCAGCGTCGTCCGGGTTAGGGGAGGGTTTGGCCCAGCGTTGTCCGGGTTAGGGGAGGGTTTGGCCCAGCGTTGTCCGGGTTAGGGGAGGGTTTGGCCCAGCGTCGTCCGGGTTAGGGGAGGGTTTGGCCCAGCGTTGTCCGGGTTAGGGAGGGTTTGGCCCAGCGTCGTCCGGGTTAGGGGAGGGTTTGGCCCAGCGTCGTCCGGGTTAGGGGAGGGTTTGGCAGGGGTAGGCCGTCATTGTAAAATAATAATTTGTTATCGACTTACTTGCCTAGTGAAATAAAAAGGTTAAAAAATATATACATAAAAAAAACTGCTGAGACGTTTGGCTTTGAAACAACAGATCACTCAACCACCACAACCACACAGACAACAGATCACTCAACCACCACAACCACACAGACAACAGATCACTCAACCACCACAACCACACAGACAACAGATCACTCAACCACCACAACCACACAGACAACAGATCACTCAACCACCACAACCACACAGACAACAGATCACTCAACCACCACAACCACACAGACAACAGATCACTCAACCGCCACAACCACACAGACAACAGATCACTCAACCGCCACAACCACACAGACAACAGATCACTCAACCGCCACAACCACACAGACAACAGATCACTCAACCGCCACCACCACACAGACAACAGATCACTCAACCACCACCACCACACAGACAACAGATCACTCAACCACCACAACCACACAGACAACAGATCACTCAACCACCACAACCACACAGACAACAGATCACTCAACCACCACAACCACACAGACAACAGATCACTCAACCACCACAACCACACAGACAACAGATCACTCAACCACCACAACCACACAGACAACAGATCACTCAACCACCACAACCACACAGACAACAGATCACTCAACCACCACAACCACACAGACAACAGATCACTCAACCACCACAACCACACAGACAACAGATCACTCAACCACCACAACCACACAGACAACAGATCACTCAACCACCACAACCACACAGACAACAGATCACTCAACCACCACAACCACACAGACAACAGATCACTCAACCACCACAACCACACAGACAACAGATCACTCAACCACCACAACCACACAGACAACAGATCACTCAACCACCACAACCACACAGACAACAGATCACTCAACCACCACAACCACACAGACAACAGATCACTCAACCACCACAACCACACAGACAACAGATCACTCAACCACCACAACCACACAGACAACAGATCACTCAACCACCACAACCACACAGACAACAGATCACTCAACCACCACAACCACACAGACAACAGATCACTCAACCACCACAACCACACAGACAACAGATCACTCAACCACCACAACCACACAGACAACAGATCACTCAACCACCACAACCACACAGACAACAGATCACTCAACCACCACAACCACACAGACAACAGATCACTCAACCACCACAACCACACAGACAACAGATCACTCAACCACCACAACCACACAGACAACAGATCACTCAACCACCACAACCACACAGACAACAGATCACTCAACCACCACAACCACACAGACAACAGATCACTCAACCACCACCACCACACAGACAACAGATCACTCAACCACCACCACCACACAGACAACAGATCACTCAACCACCACAACCACACAGACAACAGATCACTCAACCACCACAACCACACAGACAACAGATCACTCAACCACCACAACCACACAGACAACAGATCACTCAACCACACAGACAACATATCACTCAACCACCACAACCACACAGACAACAGATCACTCAACCACACAGACAACAGATCACTCAACCAACACTACCACACAGACAACAGATCACTCAACCACCACAACCACACAGACAACAGATCACTCAACCACCACAACCACACAGACAACAGATCACTCAACCACCACAACCACACAGACAACAGATCACTCAACCACCACAACCACACAGACAACAGATCACTCAACCACCACAACCACACAGACAACAGATCACTCAACCACCACAACCACACAGACAACAGATCACTCAACCACCACAACCACACAGACAACAGATCACTCAACCACCACCACCACACAGACAACAGATCACTCAACCACCACCACCACACAGACAACAGATCACTCAACCACCACAACCACACAGACAACAGATCACTCAACCACCACAACCACACAGACAACAGATCACTCAACCACCACAACCACACAGACAACAGATCACTCAACCACACAGACAACAGATCACTCAACCACCACAACCACACAGACAACAGATCACTCAACCACACAGACAACAGATCACTCAACCACCACTACCACACAGACAACAGATCACTCAACCACCACAACCACACAGACAACAGATCACTCAACCACCACAACCACACAGACAACAGATCACTCAACCACACAGACAACAGATCACTCAACCACCACAACCACACAGACAACAGATCACTCAACCACACAGACAACAGATCACTCAACCACCACTACCACACAGACAACAGATCACTCAACCACCACAACCACACAGACAACAGATCACTCAACCACCACAACCACACAGACAACAGATCACTCAACCACCACAACCACACAGACAACAGACCACTCAACCACCACAACCACACAGACAACAGATCACTCAACCACCACAACCACACAGACAACAGATCACTCAACCACCACAACCACACAGACAACAGATCACTCAACCACCACAACCACACAGACAACAGATCACTCAACCACCACAACCACACAGACAACAGATCACTCAACCACCACTACCACACAGACAACAGATCACTCAACCACCACCACCACACAGACAACAGATCACTCAACCACCACCACCACACAGACAACAGATCACTCAACCACCACCACCACACAGACAACAGATCACTCAACCACCACCACCACACAGACAACAGATCACTCAACCACCACCACCACACAGACAACAGATAACTCAACCACCACAACCACACAGACAACAGATCACTCAACCACCACCACCACACAGACAACAGATCACTCAACCACCACCACCACACAGACAACAGATCACTCAACCACCACAACCACACAGACAACAGATCACTCAACCACCACAACCACACAGACAACAGATCACTCAACCACCACAACCACACAGACAACAGATCACTCAACCACCACAACCACACAGACAACAGATCACTCAACCACCACAACCACACAGACAACAGATCACTCAACCACCACAACCACACAGACAACAGATCACTCAACCACCACAACCACACAGACAACAGATCACTCAACCACCACAACCACACAGACAACAGATCACTCAACCACCACAACCACACAGACAACAGATCACTCAACCACCACAACCACACAGACAACAGATCACTCAACCACCACAACCACACAGACAACAGATCACTCAACCACCACAACCACACAGACAACAGATCACTCAACCACCACAACCACACAGACAACAGATCACTCAACCACCACAACCACACAGACAACAGATCACTCAACCACCACAACCACACAGACAACAGATCACTGAACCACCACTACCACACAGACAACAGATCACTCAACCACCACAACCACACAGACAACAGATCACTCAACCACCACAACCACACAGACAACAGATCACTCAACCACACAGACAACAGATCACTCAACCACCACAACCACACAGACAACAGATCACTCAACCACACAGACAACAGATCACTCAACCACCACTACCACACAGACAACAGATCACTCAACCACCACAACCACACAGACAACAGATCACTCAACCACCACAACCACACAGACAACAGATCACTCAACCACCACAACCACACAGACAACAGACCACTCAACCACCACAACCACACAGACAACAGATCACTCAACCACCACAACCACACAGACAACAGATCACTCAACCACCACAACCACACAGACAACAGATCACTCAACCACCACAACCACACAGACAACAGATCACTCAACCACCACAACCACACAGACAACAGATCACTCAACCACCACTACCACACAGACAACAGATCACTCAACCACCACCACCACACAGACAACAGATCACTCAACCACCACCACCACACAGACAACAGATCACTCAACCACCACCACCACACAGACAACAGATCACTCAACCACCACCACCACACAGACAACAGATCACTCAACCACCACCACCACACAGACAACAGATAACTCAACCACCACAACCACACAGACAACAGATCACTCAACCACCACCACCACACAGACAACAGATCACTCAACCACCACCACCACACAGACAACAGATCACTCAACCACCACCACCACACAGACAACAGATCACTCAACCACCACAACCACACAGACAACAGATCACTCAACCACCACAACCACACAGACAACAGATCACTCAACCACCACAACCACACAGACAACAGATCACTCAACCACCACAACCACACAGACAACAGATCACTCAACCACCACAACCACACAGACAACAGATCACTCAACCACCACAACCACACAGACAACAGATCACTCAACCACCACAACCACACAGACAACAGATCACTCAACCACCACAACCACACAGACAACAGATCACTCAACCACCACAACCACACAGACAACAGATCACTCAACCACCACAACCACACAGACAACAGATCACTCAACCACCACAACCACACAGACAACAGATCACTCAACCACCACAACCACACAGACAACAGATCACTCAACCACCACAACCACACAGACAACAGATCACTCAACCACCACAACCACACAGACAACAGATCACTCAACCACCACAACCACACAGACAACAGATCACTCAACCACCACAACCACACAGACAACAGATCACTCAACCACCACCACCACACAGACAACAGATCACTCAACCACCACCACCACACAGACAACAGATCACTCAACCACCACCACCACACAGACAACAGATCACTCAACCACCACCACCACACAGACAACAGATCACTCAACCACCACCACCACACAGACAACAGATAACTCAACCACCACAACCACACAGACAACAGATCACTCAACCACCACCACCACACAGACAACAGATCACTCAACCACCACCACCACACAGACAACAGATCACTCAACCACCACAACCACACAGACAACAGATCACTCAACCACCACAACCACACAGACAACAGATCACTCAACCACCACAACCACACAGACAACAGATCACTCAACCACCACAACCACACAGACAACAGATCACTCAACCACCACAACCACACAGACAACAGATCACTCAACCACCACAACCACACAGACAACAGATCACTCAACCACCACAACCACACAGACAACAGATCACTCAACCACCACAACCACACAGACAACAGATCACTCAACCACCACAACCACACAGACAACAGATCACTCAACCACCACAACCACACAGACAACAGATCACTCAACCACCACAACCACACAGACAACAGATCACTCAACCACCACAACCACACAGACAACAGATCACTCAACCACCACAACCACACAGACAACAGATCACTCAACCACCACAACCACACAGACAACAGATCACTCAACCACCACAACCACACAGACAACAGATCACTCAACCACCACAACCACACAGACAACAGATCACTGAACCACCACTACCACACAGACAACAGATCACTCAACCACCACAACCACACAGACAACAGATCACTCAACCACCACAACCACACAGACAACAGATCACTGAACCACCACTACCACACAGACAACAGATCACTCAACCACCACAACCACACAGACAACAGATCACTCAACCACCACAACCACACAGACAACAGATCACTCAACCACCACCACCACACAGACAACAGATCACTCAACCACCACCACCACACAGACAACAGATCACTCAACCACCACAACCACACAGACAACAGATCACTCAACCACCACAACCACACAGACAACAGATCACTCAACCACCACAACCACACAGACAACAGATCACTCAACCACCACAACCACACAGACAACAGATCACTCAACCACCACAACCACACAGACAACAGATCACTCAACCACCACAACCACACAGACAACAGATCACTCAACCACCACAACCACACAGACAACAGATCACTCAACCGCCACAACCACACAGACAACAGATCACTCAACCACCACAACCACACAGACAACAGATCACTCAACCACCACAACCACACAGACAACAGATCACTCAACCGCCACAACCACACAGACAACAGATCACTCAACCGCCACAACCACACAGACAACAGATCACTCAACCGCCACAACCACACAGACAACAGATCACTCAACCACCACAACCACACAGACAACAGATCACTCAACCACCACAACCACACAGACAACAGATCACTCAACCACCACAACCACACAGACAACAGATCACTCAACCACCACAACCACACAGACAACAGATCACTCAACCACCACAACCACACAGACAACAGATCACTCAACCACCACAACCACACAGACAACAGATCACTCAACCACCACAACCACACAGACAACAGATCACTCAACCACCACAACCACACAGACAACAGATCACTCAACAGGAGAGATAATAATAGAGTTTTATTTTCATTTCAGTCGAGTTTGTTCATCCATTCATGCTCAGTCTAACAAATCCAAGACTCCTGCTAAAACAGTAGACATCACAGAAAACCTATCAACTAGACTACATGTAGAGGACATAAAGACACTATCAACTAGCCTACATGTAGAGGACATAAAGACACTATCAACTAGACTACATGTAGAGGACATAAAGACACTATCAACTAGACTACATGTAGAGGACATAAAGACTATCAACTAGCCTACATGTAGAGGACATAAAGACACTATCAACTAGACTACATGTAGAGGACATAAAGACACTATCAACTAGCCTACATGTAGAGGACATAAAGACACTATCAACTAGACTACATGTAGAGGACATAAAGACACTATCAACTAGACTACATGTAGAGGACATAAAGACACTATCAACTAGCCTACATGTAGAGGACATAAAGACACTATCAACTAGACTACATGTAGAGGACATAAAGACTATCAACTAGACTACATGTAGAGGACATAAAGACTATCAACTAGACTACATGTAGAGGACATAAAGACTATCAACTAGACTACATGTAGAGGACATAAAGACACTATCAACTAGACTACATGTAGATGACATAAAGACTATCAACTAGACTACATGTAGAGGACATAAAGACACTATCAACTAGACTACATGTAGAGGACATAAAGACACTATCAACTAGACTACATGTAGAGGACATAAAGACACTATCAACTAGCCTACATGTAGAGGACATAAAGACTATCAACTAGACTACATGTAGAGGACATGAAGACACTATCAACTAGACTACATGTAGAGGACATAAAGACACTATCAACTAGCCTACATGTAGAGGACATAAAGACTATCAACTAGACTACATGTAGAGGACATAAAGACTATCAACTAGACTACATGTAGAGGACATAAAGACACTATCAACTAGACTACATGTAGAGGACATGAAGACACTATCAACTAGACTACATGTAGAGGACATAAAGACACTATCAACTAGCCTACATGTAGAGGACATAAAGACACTATCAACTAGCCTACATGTAGAGGACATAAAGACACTATCAACTAGACTACATGTAGAGGACATAAAGACACTATCAACTAGACTACATGTAGAGGACATAAAGGAAAACACTTGTGATATCCTGTCAAGATGTAAACTAGAGCATCACACATATCAGGGTTTTTCTACCAAGTTTGCACAACCTAAAATAGCAGCGAGCGCTCGGCAGGCATGCAGGCAGGCTGGCAACTCAAACAGGCAGCAGCCTGCCCAGCTTGGTTCAGTTCAGCCTGTATCTGAGCTAGATAAGCCCGTTATAAATCAACCCAGGCTCACTGCTGACGGTTCGGGGACAACATGGGAAGGAGCGTAGCTGCTCATTAGGAACCTTTGCATTTGATACAGGCAGCAGTGTTTTAGTCAAAATATATTCAGGTAACTCAACAAAAAAACAACCCTGAAAGAACAGTCTTCACATCAACACTCTCAATGATCCAACTTAAACATGATGTCATTAAAGGAAGGAGGCGATGTTCCTCTACATTGGATTGCTGGTGAATCCATAACACGGACAGCAGTGGCAGCATTGAGAACCAACTGTGACATGTAGCCTTCTTCACAGAGATGACAACACACTGAAGAAGCATCCTTCCTATGTCACTCAGTACTCCTCCAACTTTCCCTCCTTCCTTCCTTGGTTCATTTCTTTATGAAGAAGCGAGTGATGTCTGAAGCCACCTTGGAGGCTGCCAGTCCTTTCTTCATCTGGCTTCTGTCCTTGGCTTGCTGAGCTGTCCTCTGCAAAACAAACAGCCTACTGTCATCAATACTCTGTCCTCTGTAAAACAACCAGCCTACTGTCATCAATACTCTGTCCTCTGTAAAACAACCAGCCTACTGTCATCAATACTCTGTCCTCTGTAAAACAACCAGCCTACTGTCATCAATACTCTGTCCTCTGTAAAACAAACAGCCTACTGTCATCAGTACTCTGTCCTCTGTAAAACAACCAGCCTACTGTCATCAATACTCTGTCCTCTGTAAAACAACCAGCCTACTGTCATCAATACTGTATTATACTATAACATGGAGGTGTATTATATTATAACATGGTATTAAATTATAACATGGTATTATACTATAACATGGTGGTGTATTATACTATAACATGGTATTATACTATAACATGGTATTAAATTATAACATGGTATTATACTATAACATGGTGGTGTATTATATTATAACATGGTATTATATTATAACATGGTATTATAACATGGTATTATAACATGGTATTATATTACAACATGGTATTATAACATGGTATGATATTATAACATGGTATGATATTACAACATGGTGGTGTATTATAACATGGTATTAAACATGGTATGATATTATAACATGGTATTAAAACATGGTATGATATTACAACATGGTATGATATTACAACATGGTATGATATTATAACATGGTATTATATAATAACATGGTATATTATATTATGGTGGTGTATTATAACATGGTATGCTATTATAACATGGTATGATATTACAACATGGTATGATATTATAACATGGTATTAAAACATGGTATGATATTACAACATGGTATGATATTATAACATGGTATTATAACATGGTATGATATTACAACATGGTGGTGTATTATAATATGATATTATAACATGGTATTATATAATAACATGGTATTATATTATGGTGGTGTATTATAACATGGTATGATATTATAACATGGTTTATATCATGGTGGTGGTTTGAGAGGGCATATGGGTGTAATGAAGCACCATGTGGAACTGAGTGTTTATGGACACAGAGGAACGGGGACCAGGACCCTTGTGGTTCTGTGGCAGACGGTGCAGAGTGTCTGTAGGTTGTCCAGGGAACACTGTGTGTCTGTGTGTGATGGTGTGTGTCTGTCTGTGTGTGATGGTGTGTGTGTGTCTGTGTGTGATGGTGTGTGTGTGTCTGCGTGTGATGGTGTGTGTGTGTGTCTGTAGGTTGTCAAGGGAACACTGTGTGTCTGTGTGTGATGGTGTGTGTGTGTGTCTGTAGGTTGTCCAGGGAACACTGTGTGTCTGTGTGTGAGTCTGTGTGTACTGGACTCTTACGGTTCTGTGGCAGACAGTGAAGAGTGTCTGTAGGTTGTCCAGGGTACACTGTGTGTCTGTGTGTGTGTCTGTGTGTACTGGACTCTTACGGTTCTGTGGCAGACAGTGCAGAGTGTCTGTAGGGTGTCCAGGGAACACTGTGTGTCTGTGTGTGTGTCTGTGTGTACTGGACTCTTACGGTTCTCTGGCAGACGGTGCAGAGTGTCTGTAGGTTGTCCAGGGAACACTGTGTGTCTGTGTGTGTGTCTGTGTGTACTGGACTCTTACGGTTCTGTGGCAGACAGTGCAGAGTGTCTGTAGGTTGTCCAGGGAACACTGTGTGTCTGTGTGTACTGGACTCTTACGGTTCTGTGGCAGACAGTGCAGAGTGTCTGTAGGTTGTCCAGGGAACACTGTGTGTCTGTGTGTGTGTCTGTGTGTACTGGACTCTTACGGTTCTGTGGCAGACAGTGCAGAGTGTCTGTAGGTTGTCCAGGGAACACTGTCCTCCCCCACTGTAGACGGGTCGGATGTGGTCCACCTGCCAGAACTGACCCTCCGCGGGGGCACGGATCATCTCATTCAGCTGGACACAACACAGACAATTTTAATAAACACATTTCTCAGTAAAGGAGGTAGTATAATGATTATATAATTTACAGTTTTAATAGCTCAAACGGGTAAACAAACAATTTGGTGTAAGAAATATTTGTAAAATCCCTTGTGAGTTTTGTCCATGTGTTTTTCATTATAGGATGTTGTCAGCCTTCCCATGTCAGCATCACATTGCCTCCGCCTGTCTGTCTTCAGACAGAGAGAATGACAAGGCTCTAATGTAAGAGAACGAGCTGGGGACTCTGGGAACAGGTAGGAAATCAAACGCCTGTAATTCTAGTTCTATGGCCTGGAGCTGGGGAACACTAGAACCAAAATGGAGGCATTTCAATTTGACGCTAAGCCTTTTCTTTTCTCCATTTTATGTGGAAAGAGCCAGAGAAGGGGAACCCTGGGGACGATTCAGCCCAGAAATCAATCTCCATTCCCGGGTAGAAGCGGTAGATAGAGTAGCGCTCTCCCAACATTAGCCACAAGAGAACCAGGGGGGGGGGGGGGGGGTCACATACCCACAGAGGGGAAGAAAAGCAAAGCTGTACTCAGGAACAAGCTCCGTTCCACCACGACTACCAACCCACCTCCACCCCCTCCTCGCTCCATACAGAACATTCACTCTGCATTCCCCCACTGGTCTACTAATGTCTTAGAAAGCCTTTACTAAAGCTAGAGTCCTCAGACCTCCTATACAGTGCACCAATACCATGCATTAATCAGCAGTTGTTCTCGGTGGTTTCTGTGCAGTACAGAGGTCCTGTTAGTGTTAGGCCAAATCCATCCATTGATCTGTGAGCGAGAAGGCAGAAGGTCTTTCCAGTAGAAATGGCAGAGCCAAATCTAACAGGCTCTTGGCTGAGGTGAGGTTGAGCTGTGGGAGAAATCCATGGAGGATCTGACAGTACTGGCCAATCCATTTACTGTGAGCCGAGCGGAACCGAGAGAGGAAGTCACACACGCACACAGGTTGAGAGAGGAACTTGTGTGTCCACAGTACAGTACACCCCCCTCCACACACACCCGTCATCCACACCCACACCCCCTCCACCCACACATCTAATGGTTTATCTTCCCCCAGCACAAAGCAGCAGTTTCCAGGGATGATAAGTGTCAGTCAGTAGTAGAGAGGACTGAGTCCCTCTTCTCTGTGTTCTCCCTCTCCTCTCCCAGTGTATAATATAATGTCTAGTAAAGCCTTTAGTGGTCTCCCCAGATCCAGGGGATTAGTTGGAACAGGTGAAACCCGTCTGTTCTCGACGCTACACACGCTGCTTTATATCAGAAGTGGCTTCAAATGTCTAAATGGGTCCTATCCATTTCAGTGTTTTCTGTACAACTTCAGTAATGTGATATGCTAATTTGAGAAGAGAGAGACGATACTGCTCTTTGATAAATCCAGTTGAAAATCAACCCACATCAATAGTATGACTGTTCTCTCTGTCTGTAGATTTGTGCACCTTTAAAAAGCTCATGTCTGTAAAGGGCTCATAAAGTCATGTAGAAGACTGTATCCTGGCTAAGAGAGCTCAGGTAGTGTAGGTCAGACCCCATACAGAGTAATGGAATGGTCCTAGGTCCCCCCATACAGAGTCATGGAATGCTCCTAGGTCCCCCCATACAGAGTAATGGAATGCTCCTAGGTCCCTCTCTGTATCACAGACCTGGGGGGCTAAATACATCCAAACCAACCAACCTGTTTGAGTGACAGCTGGGCCAGCCCGGTGTTCTCTAGCATCTCCTTCCTGTGTGTGGGCGGGGCGTCGCGGACCTTCAGGTACAGCTGGTGGGCTTGCAGGCCGCAGCTCTGACACACCCCCTGCTCCGTCTGCAGTACCCGGGCACGCATGTAGGCCTGGCTGGAGCGCAGCTGGAACTCCTCCTGACACCTATGATAGGATAGATGAAGTAGAATACAACAGAATAACTTGATGTTTTCTTTGTAGAGCTTTAATTAAGGAACGCAGTAGGCCTACGAGGCAACACTAATAATAGCAGGATATACAACACCACTGATGGGTGAACTTGGCTTTACTATGATGATGCTGCTACTTACGTCTGGCTACAGAAGCAGGTGTCCCAGGCTCCTCCGGTGGACCCACAGGCCTTGTGGCAGGACAGACACAAGGGTCGACCCTCACTGTCCAGCACCTGCAGGTACCCAGCTTCAGCCTCTGACGGACCCTCAGGAGCACCAACAGGAGGCTCTGGGTGCACCTCGGATGGTCTGGGGGGAGAGATGGAAAGAGACAGAGACACAGAGAGGGAGGGAGGATTGTCAGTCATCTGCCCAACAAGTGAATAAACAGTATTAATCCACTGGGCACAGACATCAATTCAACTTCTATTCCACGTTGGTTCAACGTGACATGACATGACAGTGATGCAACCAGTCAGGATGCTCTCGAAGTTGCAGCTGTAGAACTTTTTGAGGATCTCAGGACCCATGCCAAATCTTTTTAGTTTCCTGAGGGGGATTAGGATTTGTCGTGCCCTCTTCACGACTGTCTTGGTGTGTTTGGACCATTCTAGTTTGTTGTTGATGTGGACACCAAAGAACTTGAAGCTCTCAACCTGCTCCACTAAAGCCCTGTCGATGAGAATGGGGGCGTGCTCGGTCCTCCTTTTCCTGTAGTCCACAATCATCTCCTTAGTCTTGGTTACGTTGAGGGATAGGTTATTCTAGCACCACCTGGCCAGGTCTCTGACCTCCTCCCTATAGGCTGTCTCGTCGTTGTCGGTGATCAGGCCACCACTGTTGTGTCGTCTGCAAACTTAATGATGGTGTTGGAGTCGTGCGTGGCCATGCAGTCGTGGGTGAGCAGGGGACTGAGCACGCACCCCTGAGGGGCTCCAGTGTTGAGGATCAGCGTGGCAGATGTGTTGTTACCTACCCTCACCACCTAGGGACGGCCCGTCAGGAAGTCCAGGATTCAGTGGCAGAAAGAGGTGTTTAGTCCCAGGATCCTTAGCTTAGTGATGAGCTTTGAGGGTACTATGGTGTTGAACGCTGAGCTGTAGTCAATGAACAGCATTCTCACGTAGGTGTTATTTTTGTCCAGGTGGGAAAGGGCAGTGTGGAGTGCAATAGAGATTGCATCATCTGTGGATCTGTTTGGGCGGTATGCAAATTGGAGTGGGTCTAGCGTTTCTGGGATAATGGTGTTGATGTGAGCCATTACCAGTCTTTCAAAGCACTTCATGGCTACATACGTGAGTGCTACTGGTCTGTAATCATTTAGGCAGAACAAATGTTCTTGGGCACAGGGACTATGGTGGTCTGCTTGAAACATGTTGGTATTACAGATTCAATCAGAGACATGTTGAAAATGTCAGTGAAGACACCTGCCAGTTGGTTAGCACATGTCCTGGTAAACCGTCTGGCCCCGCAGCCTTGTGAATAATGACCTGTTTAAAAGGTCTTACTCACGTCAGCTACGGAGAGCGTGATCACACAGTCGTCTGGAACAGCTGATGCTCTCATGCATGCCTCAGTGTTGCTTGCCTCGAAGCTAGCATAGAAGTGACTGTGACGCGGCTGTGTTTCCATTTGTAGTCCGTAATAGTTTGCAAGCCCTGCCACATCCGACGAGCGTCAGAGCCGGTGTAGTGCAATTCAATCTTAGCCCTGTATTGACGCTTTGCCTGTTTGATGGTTCATCGGAGGGCATAGCAGGATTTCTTATAAGCTTCCGGGTTAGAGTTCCGCACCTTGAAAGCGGCAGCTCTACCCAGTGGGAATGTTGCCTGTAATCCATGGCTTCTGGTTGGGGTATGTACGTACAGTCACTGTGGGGACGACTTCCTCGATATACTTATTGATGAAGCCAGTGACTGATGTGGTGTACTCCTCAATGCCATCGGAAGAATTCTGGAACATGTTCCAGTCTGTGATAACAAAACAGTCCTGTAGTTTAGCATCTGCTTCACCTGACCACTTTTTTATAGACCGAGTCACTGGTGCTTCCTGCTGTAATTTTTGCTTGTAAGCAGGAATCAGGAGGATAGAATTGTGGTCGGATTTACCAAATCGAGGGTGAGGGAGAGCTTTGTACGCGTCTCTGTGTGTGGAGTACAGGTGATCTAGAATTGTTTTATTTATCCGTTATTTTACCAGGTAAGTTGACTGAGAACACATTCTCATTTGCAGCAACAACCTGGGGAATAGTTACAGGGGAGAGGAGGGGGATGAATGAGCCAATTGTAAACTGGGGATTATTAGGTGACCGTGATGGTTTGATGGCCAGATTGGGAATTTAGCCAGGACACCGGGGTTAACACCCCTACTCTTACGATAAGTGCCATGGGATCTTTAATGATCGCAGAGAGTCAGGACACCCGTTTAACGTCCCATCCGAAAGATGGCACCCTACACAGGGCAGTGTCCCCAATCACTGCCCTGGGGCATTGGGATATTTTTTAGACCAGAGAAAAGTGTGCCTCCTACTGGCCCTCCAACACCACTTCCAGCAGCATCTGTTCTCCCATCCAAGACCAACCCTGCTTAGCTTCAGAAGCAATCCAGCAGTGGTATGCAGGGTGGTATGCTGCTGGCAAGGTATTGCATATTTAATATGCTGGTAGAAATTAGGTAGAACTGATTTAAGTTTCCCTGCATTAAAGTCTCCGGCCACTAGGAGCGCCGCCTCTGGGTGAGTGGTTTCCTGTTTGCTTATTTCCTTATACAGCTGTCTGAGTGCGGTCTTAGTGCCAGCATCTGGCTGTGGTGGTAAATAAACAGCCATGAAAAGTATAGCTGAAAACTCTAGGCAAATAGTGTGGTCTGCATTTTATCACAAGATTCTCTACTTCAGTCGAGCAAAATCTAGACTTCCTTAGATTTCGTGCACCAGCTGTTGATTACAAATATGCACAGACCCCCCCGTCTTACCGGAGTGTGCTGTTCTATCTTGCCGGTGCAGTTTATATCCCGCTAGCTGAATATCCATGTCGTCATTCAGCCACGATTCCGTGAAACATAACATATTACAGAGTTTGATGTCCCGTTGGTAGGATTTTCGTGATCGTACCTGGTCTAGTTTATTGTCCAATGATTACACGTTGGCGAGTAATATTGACGGTAACGGCAGCTTTCCCAGTTGCCTTCTGCGGATCCTTACGAGGCACCCGCTTTGTGTCCTCTGTACCTGCTTCTCTTCCTCTTGCAAATAACTGGGATGTTGGCCTTGTCGGGTGTTTGGAGGATGTCCTGTGCTTCCTGCTGGTTGAAGAAAACATCTTAATCTAATCTGAGGTGAGTGATCGCTGTCCTGATATCCAGAAGCTCTTTGTCTAATCTGAGGTGAGTGATCGCTGTCCTGATATCCAGAAGCTCTTTGTCTAATCCGAGGTGAGTGATCGCTGTCCTGATATCCAGAAGCTCTTTGTCTAATCCGAGGTGAGTGATCGCTGTCCTGATATCCAGAAGCTATTTTTTTGCTGTAAGATACGGTTGCAGAAACATTATGTACAAAATAAATTACAAATAACGCAAACCCCCCACATAATAGCACAATTGGTCAGGCGCCCGTAAAACTGCTGCCATTTCTTCCGGCGCCATTTTACGTTACGACTACTCTCTGTTTATCATATCTGCATAGTCACTTTAACTATATCTACATACTACCTCCATCAGCCCGACTAACTGGTGCCTGTATAGAGCCTAGCTACTGTATAGAGCCTAGCTACTGTATAGAGCCTAGCTACTGTATAGAGCCTAGCTACTGTATGTAGCCTAGCTACTGTATAGAGCCTCGCTACTGTATAGAGCCTAGCTACTGTATGTAGCCTAGCTACTGTATAGAGCCTAGCTACTGTATAGAGCCTCACTACTGTATGTAGCCTAGCTACTGTATAGAGCCTCACTACTGTATGTAGCCTAGCTACTGTATAGAGCCTAGCTACTGTATATAGACTAGCTACTGTATAGAGCCTAGCTACTGTATGTAGCCTAGCTACTGTATAGAGCCTCGCTACTGTATAGAGCCTCGCTACTGTATGTAGCCTAGCTACTGTATAGAGCCTAGCTACTGTATAGAGCCTAGCTACTGTATGTAGCCTCGCTACTGTATATAGCCTCGCTACTGTATAGAGCCTAGCTACTGTATAGAGCCTAGCTACTGTATGTAGCCTCGCTACTGTATGTAGCCTCGCTACTGTATATAGCCTCGCTACTGTATAGAGCCTAGCTACTGTATAGAGCCTAGCTACTGTATAGAGCCTGGCTACTGTATAGAGCCTAGCTACTGTATGTAGCCTAGCTACTGTATAGAGCCTCGCTACTGTATATAGCCTAGCTACTGTATAGAGCCTCGCTACTGTATAGAGCCTCGCTACTGTATAGAGCCTAGCTACTGTATAGAACCTGGCTACTGTATAGAGCCTCACTACTGTATAGAGCCTAGCTACTGTATAGAGCCTGGCTACTGTATAGAGCCTAGCTACTGTATAGAGCCTGGCTACTGTATAGAGCCTAGCTACTGTATGTAGCCTAGCTACTGTATAGAGCCTCGCTACTGTATATAGCCTAGCTACTGTATGTAGCCTAGCTACTGTATAGAGCCTCGCTACTGTATATAGCCTAGCTACTGTATATAGCCTAGCTACTGTATAGAGCCTAGCTACTGTATATAGCCTAGCTACTGTATATAGCCTAGCTACTGTATAGAGCCTCGCTACTGTATATAGCCTAGCTACTGTATAGAGCCTCGCTACTGTATATAGCCTAGCTACTGTATATAGCCTAGCTACTGTATAGAGCCTAGCTACTTATAGCCTCACTACTGTTATTTTTCACTGTCTTTTTCACTGTTGTTTTATTTCTTATCTTACCTATTGTTCACCTAACACCTTTTTTGCACTATTGGTTAGAGCCTGTAAGTAAGCATTTCACTGTAAGGTCTACTCTACACCTGTTGTAGTCGACGCACGTGACAAATAAACTTAGATTTGAAACAACGTTGATTCAACGTTGATTCAACCAGTGTGTGGAAGCTACTGTATTACTATACAGTTACAAGGCATTCATTCAATAGGAACATCTAAGCATGGCTTTGGGGAGCTGGGACATATGGTTGTTGTCTGTGTGAGTCCTCCTCCTGGCTGGAGAAGCAGAGGGAGAGGAAGGTGAGCCTGGACCACTGCCACAGTGTGGATGTGTTTCTTACAGCGCTCCACCAGGGTACTTGCCTGTTCGCACGTTAGGGAACAGATGGGACACGGCTCTCTGGAGCGCCCCCGATGATCCTCGAACCAATCAGCAAGACTCACTCTTTCTATCTCACCCAGCCAGTCCCTGTGGTGGTTGCCATAGCGATGTGCTCCATCTATCCAACCAGCCTTCAGTCAATTGCCTCTAAAACAGTGGATTATAGCCTGGTCGCTCTGTGGTAAACACTCACTGGTCCCATAGCCTCTAAAACAGTGGATTATAGCCTGGTCGCTCTGTGGTAAACACTCACTGGTCCCATAGCCTCTAAAACAGTGGATTATAGCCTGGTTCCTCTGTGGTAAACACTCACTGGTCCCATAGCCTCTAAAACAGTGGATTATAGCCTGGTTCCTCTGTGGTAAACACTCACTGGTCCCATAGCCTCTAAAACAGTGGATTATAGCCTGGTTCCTCTGTGGTAAACACTCACTGGTCCCATAGCCTCTAAAACAGTGGATTATAGCCTGGTTCCTCTGTGGTAAACACTCACTGGTCCCATAGCCTCTAAAACAGTGGATTATAGCCTGGTTCCTCTGTGTTAAACACTCACTGGTCCCATAGCCTCTAAAACAGTGGATTATAGCCTGGTTCCTCTGTGGTAAACACTCACTGGTCCCATAGCCTCTAAAACAGTGGATTATAGCCTGGTTCCTCTGTGGTAAACACTCACTGGTCCCATAGCCTCTAAAACAGTGGATTATAGCCTGGTTCCTCTGTGGTAAACACTCACTGGTCCCATAGCCTCTAAAACAGTGGATTATAGCCTGGTTCCTCTGTGGTAAACACTCACTGGTCCCATAGCCTCTAAAACAGTGGATTATAGCCTGGTTCCTCTGTGGTAAACACTCACTGGTCTTGTACAGGCCAGGACATAGACAAGTGTTCATTGAGCCTCACTGGCAAAACCCACGAAAAGACAGACTTACTTCAACCTTCTAAACGTCGAGTGAGGACACATTTAGTTCCTTGGGTACTGAACAACAAATTGTACAGACAGGATGTAATGTAATACCATTTCAATGTGGAGGGGAAAGTTTGGCACTGTGAACTAGTGTTGCTATGACTCTCTAGGAGACTGGAGACTTACTTCTCTGGGACGGAGGCAGAGGTGTTGGGTCGTGACATAGAGGCAGTTCTCCTCTTGGTGAAGAAGATCTCCTTGTTGATCGTGCGGACAGTTCCTCCATCACACTGAGCCTTACTGAGAGAGGCCTGGGACACATCTTCTTTGGTTAGATACCTGGATGGAGGGAGGAAGAGTATGGTTAGATACCTGGAGGGAGGGAGGAAGAGTATGGTTAGATACCTGGATGGAGGGAGGAAGAGTATGGTTAGATACCTGGATGGAGGGAGGAAGAGTATGGTTAGATACCTGGATGGAGGGAGGAAGAGTATGGTTAGATACCTGGATGGAGGGAGGAAGAGTATGGTTAGATACCTGGATGGAGGGAGGAAGAGTATGGTTAGATACCTGGATGGAGGGAGGAAGAGTATGGTTAGGTACCTGGATGGAGGGAGGAAGAGTATGGTTAGATACCTGGATGGAGGGAGGAAGAGTATGGTTAGATACCTGGATGGAGGGAGGAAGAGTATGGTTAGATACCTGGATGGAGGGAGGAAGAGTATGGTTAGATACCTGGATGGAGGGAGGAAGAGTTTGGTTAGATACCTGGATGGAGGGAGGAAGAGTATGGTTAGATACCTGGATGAAGGGAGGAAGAGTATGGTTAGATACCTGGATGGAGGAAGAGTATGGTTAGGTACCTGGATGGAGGGAGGAAGAGTATGGTTAGATACCTGGATGGAGGGAGGAAGAGTATGGTTAGATACCTGGATGGAGGGAGGAAGAGTATGGTTAGATACCTGGAGGGAGGAAGAGTATGGTTAGATACCTGGATGGAGGGAGGAAGAGTATGGTTAGATACCTGGAGGGAGGAAGAGTATGGTTAGGTACCTGGATGGAGGGAGGAAGAGTATGGTTAGATACCTGGAGGGAGGAAGAGTATGGTTAGATACCTGGATGGAGGGAGGAAGAGTATGGTTAGATACCTGGATGGAGGGAGGAAGAGTATGGTTAGATACCTGGATGGAGGGAGGAAGAGTTTGGTTAGATACCTGGATGGAGGGAGGAAGAGTATGGTTAGATACCTGGATGGAGGGAGGAAGAGTATGGTTAGATACCTGGATGGAGGGAGGAAGAGTATGGTTAGGTACCAGGAGGGAGTAAGAGTATGGTTAGATACCTGGATGGAGGGAGGAAGAGTATGGTTAGATACCTGGATGGAGGGAGGAAGAGTATGGTTAGGTACCTGGATGGAGGGAGGAAGAGTATGGTTAGATACCTGGATGGAGGGAGGAAGAGTATGGTTAGATACCTGGATGGAGGGAGGAAGAGTATGGTTAGATACCTGGATGGAGGGAGGAAGAGTATGGTTAGATACCTGGAGGGAGGAAGAGTATGGTTAGATACCTGGAGGGAGGAAGAGTATGGTTAGATACCTGGATGGAGGAAGGAAGAGTATGGTTAGATACCTGGATGGAGGGAGGAAGAGTATGGTTAGATACCTGGATGGAGGGAGGAAGAGTATGGTTAGATACCTGGAGGGAGGAAGAGTATGGTTAGGTACCTGGATGGAGGGAGGAAGAGTATGGTTAGATACCTGGATGGAGGGAGGAAGAGTATGGTTAGATACCTGGATGGAGGGAGGAAGAGTATGGTTAGATACCTGGATGGAGGGAGGAAGAGTATGGTTAGGTACCAGGAAGGAGGGAAGAAGAGTATGGTTAGGTACCAGGAACGAGGGAGGAAGAGTATGGTTAGATACCTGGATGGAGGGAGGAAGAGTATGGTTAGATACCAGGATGGAGGGAGGAAGAGTATGGTTAGATACCTGGATGGAGGGAGGAAGAGTATGGTTAGATACCTGGATGGAGGGAGGAAGAGTATGGTTAGATACCTGGATGGAGGGAGGAAGAGTATGGTTAGATACCTGGATGGAGGGAGGAAGAGTATGGTTAGATACCTGGATGGAGGGAGGAAGAGTATGGTTAGATACCTGGATGGAGGGAGGAAGAGTATGGTTAGATACCTGGATGGAGGGAGGAAGAGTATGGTTAGGTACCAGGAGGGAGGAAGAGTATGGTTAGATACCTGGATGGAGGGAGGAAGAGTATGGTTAGATACCTGGATGAAGGGAGGAAGAGTATGGTTAGATACCTGGATGGAGGAAGAGTATGGTTAGGTACCTGGATGGAGGGAGGAAGAGTATGGTTAGATACCTGGATGGAGGGAGGAAGAGTATGGTTAGATACCTGGATGGAGGGAGGAAGAGTATGGTTAGATACCTGGATGGAGGGAGGAAGAGTATGGTTAGATACCTGGATGGAGGGAGGAAGAGTATGGTTAGATACCTGGATGGAGGGAGGAAGAGTATGGTTAGATACCTGGATGGAGGGAGGAAGAGTATGGTTAGATACCTGGAGGGAGGAAGAGTATGGTTAGGTACCTGGATGGAGGGAGGAAGAGTATGGTTAGATACCTGGATGGAGGGAGGAAGAGTATGGTTAGATACCTGGATGGAGGGAGGAAGAGTATGGTTAGATACCTGGATGGAGGGAGGAAGAGTATGGTTAGGTACCAGGAAGGAGGGAAGAAGAGTATGGTTAGGTACCAGGAAGGAGGGAGGAAGAGTATGGTTAGATACCTGGATGGAGGGAGGAAGAGTATGGTTAGATACCAGGATGGAGGGAGGAAGAGTATGGTTAGATACCTGGATGGAGGGAGGAAGAGTATGGTTAGATACCTGGATGGAGGGAGGAAGAGTATGGTTAGATACCTGGATGGAGGGAGGAAGAGTATGGTTAGATACCTGGATGGAGGGAGGAAGAGTATGGTTAGATACCTGGATGGAGGGAGGAAGAGTATGGTTAGATACCTGGATGGAGGGAGGAAGAGTATGGTTAGATACCTGGATGGAGGGAGGAAGAGTATGGTTAGGTACCAGGAGGGAGGAAGAGTATGGTTAGATACCTGGATGGAGGGAGGAAGAGTATGGTTAGATACCTGGATGAAGGGAGGAAGAGTATGGTTAGATACCTGGATGGAGGAAGAGTATGGTTAGGTACCTGGATGGAGGGAGGAAGAGTATGGTTAGATACCTGGATGGAGGGAGGAAGAGTATGGTTAGATACCTGGATGGAGGGAGGAAGAGTATGGTTAGATACCTGGATGGAGGGAGGAAGAGTATGGTTAGATACCTGGAGGGAGGAAGAGTATGGTGAGGTACCTGGATGGAGGGAGGAAGAGTATGGTTAGATACCTGGAGGGAGGAAGAGTATGGTTAGATACCTGGATGGAGGGAGGAAGAGTATGGTTAGATACCTGGATGGAGGGAGGAAGAGTATGGTTAGATACCTGGATGGAGGGAGGAAGAGTTTGGTTAGATACCTGGATGGAGAGAGGAAGAGTATGGTTAGATACCTGGATGGAGGGAGGAAGAGTATGGTTAGATACCTGGATGGAGGGAGGAAGAGTATGGTTAGATACCTGGATGGAGGGAGGAAGAGTATGGTTAGGTACCAGGAGGGAGGAAGAGTATGGTTAGATACCTGGATGGAGGGAGGAAGAGTATGGTTAGATACCTGGATGGAGGGAGGAAGAGTATGGTTAGGTACCTGGATGGAGGGAGGAAGAGTATGGTTAGATACCTGGATGGAGGGAGGAAGAGTATGGTTAGATACCTGGATGGAGGGAGGAAGAGTATGGTTAGATACCTGGATGGAGGGAGGAAGAGTATGGTTAGATACCTGGAGGGAGGAAGAGTATGGTTAGATACCTGGATGGAGGGAGGAAGAGTATGGTTAGATACCTGGATGGAGGGAGGAAGAGTATGGTTAGATACCTGGAGGGAGGAAGAGTATGGTTAGGTACCTGGATGGAGGGAGGAAGAGTATGGTTAGATACCTGGATGGAGGGAGGAAGAGTATGGTTAGATACCTGGATGGAGGGAGGAAGAGTATGGTTAGGTACCAGGAAGGAGGGAGGAAGAGTATGGTTAGGTACCAGGAAGGAGGGAGGAAGAGTATGGTTAGATACCTGGATGGAGGGAGGAAGAGTATGGTTAGATACCAGGATGGAGGGAGGAAGAGTATGGTTAGATACCTGGATGGAGGGAGGAAGAGTATGGTTAGATACCTGGATGGAGGGAGGAAGAGTATGGTTAGATACCTGGATGGAGGGAGGAAGAGTATGGTTAGATACCTGGATGGAGGGAGGAAGAGTATGGTTAGATACCTGGATGGAGGGAGGAAGAGTATGGTTAGATACCTGGATGGAGGGAGGAAGAGTATGGTTAGATACCTGGATGGAGGGAGGAAGAGTATGGTTAGATACCTGGATGGAGGGAGGAAGAGTATGGTTAGATACCTGGATGGAGGGAGGAAGAGTATGGTTAGGTACCAGGAGGGAGGAAGAGTATGGTTAGATACCTGGATGGAGGGAGGAAGAGTATGGTTAGATACCTGGATGGAGGGAGGAAGAGTATGGTTAGGTACCTGGATGGAGGGAGGAAGAGTATGGTTAGATACCTGGATGGAGGGAGGAAGAGTATGGTTAGATACCTGGATGGAGGGAGGAAGAGTATGGTTAGATACCTGGATGGAGGGAGGAAGAGTATGGTTAGATACCTGGATGGAGGGAGGAAGAGTATGGTTAGATACCTGGAGGGAGGAAGAGTATGGTTAGATACCTGGATGGAGGGAGGAAGAGTATGGTTAGATACCTGGATGGAGGGAGGAAGAGTATGGTTAGGTACCAGGAGGGAGGAAGAGTATGGTTAGATACCTGGATGGAGGGAGGAAGAGTATGGTTAGATACCTGGATGGAGGGAGGAAGAGTATGGTTAGATACCTGGATGGAGGGAGGAAGAGTATGGTTAGATACCTGGATGGAGGGAGGAAGAGTATGGTTAGATACCTGGATGGAGGGAGGAAGAGTATGGTTAGATACCTGGAGGGAGGAAGAGTATGGTTAGATACCTGGAGGGAGGAAGAGTATGGTTAGATACCTGGATGGAGGAAGGAAGAGTATGGTTAGATACCTGGATGGAGGGAGGAAGAGTATGGTTAGATACCTGGATGGAGGGAGGAAGAGTATGGTTAGATACCTGGAGGGAGGAAGAGTATGGTTAGGTACCTGGATGGAGGGAGGAAGAGTATGGTTAGATACCTGGATGGAGGGAGGAAGAGTATGGTTAGATACCTGGATGGAGGGAGGAAGAGTATGGTTAGATACCTGGATGGAGGGAGGAAGAGTATGGTTAGGTACCAGGAAGGAGGGAAGAAGAGTATGGTTAGGTACCAGGAAGGAGGGAGGAAGAGTATGGTTAGATACCTGGATGGAGGGAGGAAGAGTATGGTTAGATACCAGGATGGAGGGAGGAAGAGTATGGTTAGATACCTGGATGGAGGGAGGAAGAGTATGGTTAGATACCTGGATGGAGGGAGGAAGAGTATGGTTAGATACCTGGATGGAGGGAGGAAGAGTATGGTTAGATACCTGGATGGAGGGAGGAAGAGTATGGTTAGATACCTGGATGGAGGGAGGAAGAGTATGGTTAGATACCTGGATGGAGGGAGGAAGAGTATGGTTAGATACCTGGATGGAGGGAGGAAGAGTATGGTTAGGTACCAGGAGGGAGGAAGAGTATGGTTAGATACCTGGATGAAGGGAGGAAGAGTATGGTTAGATACCTGGATGGAGGAAGAGTATGGTTAGGTACCTGGATGGAGGGAGGAAGAGTATGGTTAGATACCTGGATGGAGGGAGGAAGAGTATGGTTAGATACCTGGATGGAGGGAGGAAGAGTATGGTTAGATACCTGGATGGAGGGAGGAAGAGTATGGTTAGATACCTGGAGGGAGGAAGAGTATGGTTAGGTACCTGGATGGAGGGAGGAAGAGTATGGTTAGATACCTGGAGGGAGGAAGAGTATGGTTAGATACCTGGATGGAGGGAGGAAGAGTATGGTTAGATACCTGGATGGAGGGAGGAAGAGTATGGTTAGATACCTGGATGGAGGGAGGAAGAGTATGGTTAGATACCTGGATGGAGGGAGGAAGAGTATGGTTAGATACCTGGATGGAGGGAGGAAGAGTATGGTTAGATACCTGGATGGAGGGAGGAAGAGTATGGTTAGGTACCAGGAGGGAGGAAGAGTATGGTTAGATACCTGGATGGAGGGAGGAAGAGTATGGTTAGATACCTGGATGGAGGGAGGAAGAGTATGGTTAGGTACCTGGATGGAGGGAGGAAGAGTATGGTTAGATACCTGGATGGAGGGAGGAAGAGTATGGTTAGATACCTGGATGGAGGGAGGAAGAGTATGGTTAGATACCTGGATGGAGGGAGGAAGAGTATGGTTAGATACCTGGAGGGAGGAAGAGTATGGTTAGATACCTGGATGGAGGGAGGAAGAGTATGGTTCGATACCTGGATGGAGTAAGGAAGAGTATGGTTAGATACCTGGAGGGAGGGAGGAAGAGTATGGTTAGGTACCAGGAGGGAGGAAGAGTATGGTTAGATACCTGGATGGAGGGAGGAAGAGTATGGTTAGGTACCTGGATGGAGGGAGGAAGAGTATGGTTAGATACCTGGATGGAGGGAGGAAGAGTATGGTTAGATACCTGGATGGAGGGAGGAAGAGTATGGTTAGGTACCAGGAAGGAGGGAGGAAGAGTATGGTTAGGTACCAGGAAGGAGGGAGGAAGAGTATGGTTAGATACCTGGATGGAGGGAGGAAGAGTATGGCTAGATACCAGGATGGAGGGAGGAAGAGTATGGTTAGATACCTGGATGGAGGGAGGAAGAGTATGGTTAGATACCTGGATGGAGGGAGGAAGAGTATGGTTAGATACCTGGATGGAGGGAGGAAGAGTATGGTTAGATACCTGGATGGAGGGAGGAAGAGTATGGTTAGATACCTGGATGGAGGGAGGAAGAGTATGGTTAGATACCTGGATGGAGGGAGGAAGAGTATGGTTAGATACCTGGATGGAGGGAGGAAGAGTATGGTTAGATACCTGGATGGAGGGAGGAAGAGTATGGTTAGGTACCAGGAGGGAGGAAGAGTATGGTTAGATACCTGGATGGAGGGAGGAAGAGTATGGTTAGATACCTGGATGGAGGGAGGACGAGTATGGTTAGGTACCTGGATGGAGGGAGGAAGAGTATGGTTAGATACCTGGATGGAGGGAGGAAGAGTATGGTTAGATACCTGGATGGAGGGAGGAAGAGTATGGTTAGATACCTGGATGGAGGGAGGAAGAGTATGGTTAGATACCTGGATGGAGGGAGGAAGAGTATGGTTAGATACCTGGATGGAGGGAGGAAGAGTATGGTTAGATACCTGGATGGAGGGAGGAAGAGTATGGTTAGATACCTGGATGGAGGGAGGAAGAGTATGGTTAGATACCTGGATGGAGGGAGGAAGAGTATGGTTAGATACCTGGAGGGAAGAAGAGTATGGTTAGATACCTGGATGGAGGGAGGAAGAGTATGGTTAGATACCTGGATGGAGGGAGGAAGAGTATGGTTAGATACCTGGATGGAGGGAGGAAGAGTATGGTTAGGTACCTGGATGGAGGGAGGAAGAGTATGGTTAGGTACCTGGATGGAGGGAGGAAGAGTATGGTTAGATACCTGGATGGAGGGAGGAAGAGTATGGTTAGATACCTGGATGGAGGGAGGAAGAGTATGGTTAGATACCTGGATGGAGGGAGGAAGAGTATGGTTAGATACCTGGATGGAGGGAGGAAGAGTATGGTTAGATACCTGGATGGAGGGAGGAAGAGTATGGTTAGATACCTGGATGGAGGGAGGAAGAGTATGGTTAGATACCTGAACGGAGGGAGGAAGAGTATGGTTAGATACCTGGATGGAGGGAGGAAGAGTATGGTTAGATACCTGGATGGAGGGAGGAAGAGTATGGTTAGATACCAGGATGGAGGGAGGAAGAGAATGGTTAGATACCTGAACGGAGGGAGGAAGAGTATGGTTAGATACCTGGATGGAGGGAGGAAGAGTATGGTTAGATACCTGGATGGAGGGAGGAAGAGTATGGTTAGATACCTGGATGGAGGGAGGAAGAGTATGGTTAGGTACCTGGATGGAGGGAGGAAGAGTATGGTTAGATACCTGAACGGAGGGAGGAAGAGTATGGTTAGATACCTGGATGGAGGGAGGAAGAGTATGGTTAGATACCTGGATGGAGGGAGGAAGAGTATGGTTAGATACCTGGATGGAGGGAGGAAGAGTATGGTTAGATACCTGGATGGAGGGAGGAAGAGTATGGTTAGATACCTGGATGGAGGGAGGAAGAGTATGGTTAGATACCTGGATGGAGGGAGGAAGAGTATGGTTAGGTACATGGATGGAGGGAGGAAGAGTATGGTTAGATACCTGGATGGAGTGAGGAAGAGTATGGTTAGATACCTGGATGGAGGGAGGAAGAGTATGGTTAGGTACCTGGATGGAGGGAGGAAGAGTATGGTTAGGTACCTGGATGGAGGGAGGAAGAGTATGGTTAGATACCTGGATGGAGGGAGGAAGAGTATGGTTAGATACCTGGATGGAGGGAGGAAGAGTATGGTTAGATACCTGGATGGAGGGAGGAAGAGTATGGTTAGGTACATGGATGGAGGGAGGAAGAGTATGGTTAGGTACCTGGATGGAGGGAGGAAGAGTATGGTTAGGTACATGGATGGAGGGAGGAAGAGTATGGTTAGATACCTGGATGGAGTGAGGAAGAGTATGGTTAGGTACCTGGATGGAGGGAGGAAGAGTATGGTTAGATACCTGGATGGAGGGAGGAAGAGTATGGTTAGGTACCAGAACGGAGGGATGGGGGAGGAGAGTGGGAGTTTGGTTAGGATGGAGGGAGGCAGGGAGGGAGGAGGAAGTTACCTGGGGGGAGGAAGGATGAGAAGGAGGAGGAAGAGTAAGGTCAGATAGCTGAATGAGCTGGATGAGGAGAGGAAGGGGACACATCAAAGAGGAGGAATCTTGAAGAAAGGAGGAGGAGGAGGAGGAGGAGAGGAAGGGGCAGATTTGCATGAAAGAAAGAAGGGCTGAGGGGACTGTTGGGCTTCAAACAGCCCAGTGTAGAGAGGCTGGATGAAAGGAGATGAAAGCCAGGTCCAGCTGACAGTAGTACCTGAGAGGTGTTGGGCGGAGGGGTGTGAGTGTGTGTGTGTGTGTGTGTGTGTGTGTGTGTGTGTGTGTGTGTGTGTGTGTGTGTGTGTGTCTAAAAGGCTAAACTGATCCTATATCAGCAGCACTCCTACTCTGAGTCCCTTTGTGAAGACGGCCCTGATCCTTCAGGACAACCCAGCACAACACTACAGCAGAATTTAACTAACCTCAGGATAATCACCTTCCCATCCATCTCCTTACTACAAGATAATCACCTTCCTACTACAGGATAATCACCATCCCATCCATCTCCCTACTACAGGTTAATCACCTTCCCATCCATTTCCTTACTACAGGATAATCACCTTCCCATCCATCTCCTTACTACAGGTTAATCACCTTCCTACTACAGGATAATCACCTTCCCATCCATCTCCTTACTACAGGTTAATCACCTTCCCATCCATTTCCTTACTACAAGATAACCACCTTCCCATCCATTTCCTTACTACACAATAATCACCTTCCCATCCATCTCCTTACTACAGGATAATCACCTTCCCATCCATCTCCTTACTACAGGATAATCACCTTCCTATCCATTTCCTTACTACACAATAATCACCTTCCCATCCATCTCCTTACTACATGATAATCACCTTCCCATCCATCTCCTTACTACAGGATAATCACCTTCCCATCCATCTCCTTACTACAGGATAATCACCTTCCCATCCATCTCCTCACTAGAAGATAATCACTTTCCCATCCATCTCCTTACTACAATATAATCACCTTCCTACTACATGATAATCACCTTCCCATCCATCTCCTTACTACAGGATAATCACCTTCCCATCCATCTCCTTACTACAGGATAATCACCTTCCCATCCATCTCCTCACTAGAAGATAATCACTTTCCCATCCATCTCCTTACTACAATATAATCACCTTCCTACTACAAGATAATCACCTTCCCATCCATCTCCTTACTACAGGATAATCACCTTCCCATCCATCTCCTCACTACAAGATAATCACTTTCCCATCCATCTCCTTACTACAATATAATCACCTTCCTACTACAGGATAATCACCTTCCCATCCATCTCTTTACTAAACACTAATCACCTTCCCATCCATCTCCTTACTCCTGTATTGTATTAGCTCAGTTACAGTGTGAATCTCTACCTCTGTAGGAACCAGGGTTCCCAGTTGGACTTTGTTTCTACCATACTTTCTCAGCATGAAGTCTTTAACCAACATATCATCTCTGGAAATCAGCTTGATGTGCAGTCAATGGGGCAAACCTTGATTAGCGAATAAATCCCACATTCTGTCAAATGCTTTCCTCCTACGTCCACTGTGATTGGCTCTTGAGACACCCACCAGGATGAATCTGTGATTAACTGATGCCGTCTGGGCACCAACACAGCAGGGTGGAGACATAGGACAGGTTCAACCCCCCCCCCCCCCCCACCTACCTCTTGGTGCTGCTGTGTTTGCGCTGGGTGCTGGTCAGTTGGTCCAGGACCAGGACTGGGCTGCAGAACAGGAGACCACTGCGGCGGATCAGTCTCTGCTTCATGGCTGTCAGAGTGCTCCACTGCTGAACAAACCTCAATATCTGACCCACACAGAGAGTCACAACACCACTTTAAACCTCAATATCTGACCCACACAGAGAGAGTCACAACACCACTTTAAACCTTAATACCTGACCCACACAGAGAGAGTCGCTACACCACTTTAAACCTTAATACCTGACCCACACAGATAGTCACATCAACACCACTTTAAACCTTAATACCTGACCCACACAGATAGTCACATCAACACCACTTTAAACCTTAATACCTGACCCACACAGATAGTCACATCAACACCACTTTAAACCTCAGTGCCTGACCCACACAGATAGTCACATCAACACCACTTTAAACCTTAATACCTGACCCACACAGATAGTCACATCAACACCACTTTAAACCTTAATACCTGACCCACACAGATAGTCACATCAACACCACTTTAAACCTTAATACCTGACCCACACAGATAGTCACATCAACACCACTTTAAACCTTAATACCTGACCCACACAGATAGTCACATCAACACCACTTTAAACCTTAATACCTGACCCACACAGATAGTCACATCAACACCACTTTAAACCTCAGTGCCTGACCCACACAGATAGTCACATCAACACCACTTTAAACCTTAATACCTGACCCACACAGATAGTCACATCAACACCACTTTAAACCTCAATATCTGACCCACACAGATAGTCCCTTTGAAGCAGTCAAACAAAGACACAATCTGTAATTCATTTTACAGCCAAACGGCAGCCACATTAAATGAAATGACCATTGAACAGTACCTTTAAATGACTGAGCCTTTAAATGAATGAGCCTTTAAATGACTGAGCCTTTAAATGACTGAGCCTTTAAATGACTGAGCCTTTAAATGACTTAGCCTTTAAATGACTTAGCCTTTAAAATGTCTACCTCTAGGTGACAGCTTCCCTGTAGTGACTACAGTGACGTCTACCTCTAGGTGACAGCTTCCCTGTAGTGACTACAGTGACGTCTACCTCTAGGTGACAGCTTCCCTGTAGTGACTACAGTGATGTCTACCTCTAGGTGACAGCTTCCCTGTAGTGACTACAGTGACGTCTACCTCTAGGTGACAGCTTCCCTGTAGTGACTACAGTGACGTCTACCTCTAGGTGACAGCTTCCCTGTAGTGACTACAGTGACGTCTACCTCTAGGTGACAGCTTCCCTGTAGTGACGTCTACCTCTAGGTGACAGCTTCCCTGTAGTGACTGTAGTGACGTCTACCTCTAGGTGACAGCTTCCCTGTAGTGACTACAGTGACGTCTACCTCTAGGTGACAGCTTCCCTGTAGTGACTACAGTGATGTCTACCTCTAGGTGACAGCTTCCCTGTAGTGACTACAGTGACGTCTACCTCTAGGTGACAGCTTCCCTGTAGTGACTACAGTGATGTCTACCTCTAGGTGACAGCTTGCCTCCTGTGACTACAGTGTTGTCTACCTCTAGGTGACCTCCTGTGACTAGACTACAGTGTTGTCTACCTCTAGGTGACCTCCTGTGACTAGACTACAGTGATGTCTACCTCTAGGTGACCTCCTGTGACTAGACCACAGTGTTGTCTACTTGCAGGTCAAACAAACCGACCTGTGTCCTGTTCTCTCTGCGTCTGAAGGCTTCAGGCAGGTCCTCCCAGCTGTCCAGTTTAATGTCCAGAGGAATGAAATTCCAGTGCAGTGGACTGTCCTCCTGATGAAGGGAGAGACACAGAGGATAAGATATGACACATTCACACACTTCAGCTGTAAAGCCAATTCCTCACACATAATACTTTACATTTCACCCAGATTGACAAATCTGATCCCATTTTCATTTAGCAGTTGATTAAATCCATTTCTGAATAATGTGAATGGCCTAGGATGAATCCAATCAGACATGATTTACAAGGGTAAACCACGTCTGATTTATGCCTTAAAAGGGTATTGTTATGTTGAAGAAGGTAGATAAGATGCTTATCCTATGATGGTACATAAGGAGGTCTGTCACAGAAAATATTACATTTCCATTTCAATTGGTCACTCATATCAAAGATATATTGGACTACAGGTATTAAAGAGGGGGAATGAAGGAGGAGGAGAGAGGAGGAAGAGGAGAGAGGGGAAGGAGGAGGAGGGAGGAGGAAGAGGAGAGAGGGGAAGGAGGAGGAGGGAGGAGGAAGAGGAGAAGTAAGAGGAGGAGGAGAGGGGAAGGAGGAGAGAGGGGAAGATGGAGGCGAGAGGCAGAAGAGGAGGCGACAGGGGACGAGGAGGCGAGAGGGGACGAGGAGGCGAGAGGGGACGAGGAGGCGAGAAAGGAGGAGTGGAAGAGGAGGCGAGAGGGGACGAGGAGGGCGAGAGGGGACAAGGAGGCTAGAGGGGACGAGGAGGCGAGAGGGGACGAGGAGGCGAGAGGGGACGAGGAGGCGAGAGGGGACGAGGAGGCGAGAGGGGACGAGGAGGCGAGAGGGGACGAGGAGGCGAGAGGGGAAGAGGAGGCGAGAGGGGACGAGGAGGCGAGAGGGGACGAGGAGGCGAGAGGGGACGAGGAGGCGAGAGGGGACGAGGAGGCGGAGGCGAGAGGGGACGAGGAGGCGAGAGGGGACGAGGAGGCGAGAGGGGAAGAGGAGGCGAGAGGGGACGAGGAGGCGAGAGGGGACGAGGAGGCGAGAGGGGACGAGGAGGCGAGAGGGGACGAGGAGGCGAGAGGGGACGAGGAGGCGAGAGGGGACAAGAGGGGACGAGGAGGCGAGAGGGGACGAGGAGGCGAGAGGGGACGAGGAGGCGAGAGGGGACGAGGAAGGAGGAGTGTTGAGTACAGAGTAGCAGCATCATCATGTACCTGGGAGTAAAGGTAGATACGCTCAGTGTTCTTGCTGGCGCAGAACTTCATGTTGGGGTACAGGGGGAGACTGGCCGTAGCATCACCATCAGCAGGACTAAATACACTGTCTGTCTGGGCTGCAGGGAGGGAGAGAGGAGAAAGGTCACTACGGTCGAGGGGTGAGGCTCCCTAATGATCACAAGGCCTGCAAGAAAAGGCCAATTGGTGGAAATCAGACTCCATAATACATCTAGGAGGGACAGTCACAGCACACAGCAGCTTTAGTTAGAACAGACAGGATATCTATCTAGGAGGGACAGTCACAGTACACAGCAGCTTTAGTTAGAACAGACAGGATATCTATCTAGGTAGTTAGAACAGACAGGATATCTATCTAGGTAGTTAGAACAGACAGGATATCTATCTAGGTAGTTAGAACAGACAGGATATCTATCTAGGTAGTTAGAACAGACAGGATATCTATCTAGGTGGGCGACAGCAGCTTTAGTTAGAACAGACAGGATATCTATCTAGGTAGTTAGAACAGACAGGATATCTATCTAGGTAGTTAGAACAGACAGGATATCTATCTAGGTGGACGACAGCAGCTTTAGTTAGAACAGACAGGATATCTATCTAGGTAGTTAGAACAGACAGGATATCTATCTAGGTAGTTAGAACAGACAGGATATCTATCTAGGTGGGCGACAGCAGCTTTAGTTAGAACAGACAGGATATCTATCTAGGTAGTTAGAACAGACAGGATATCTATCTAGGTAGTTAGAACAGACAGGATATCTATCTAGGTGGGCGACAGCAGCTTTAGTTAGATCAGACAGGATATCTATCTAGGTGGAAATCAGACTCCATAATACATCTAGGAGGGACAGTCACAGTACACAGCAGCTTTAGTTAGAACAGACAGGATATCTATCTAGGAGGGACAGTCACAGTACACAGCAGCTTTAGTTAGATCAGACAGGATATCTATCTAGGTGGAAATCAGACTCCATAATACATCTAGGAGGGACAGTCACAGTACACAGCAGCTTTAGTTAGAACAGACAGGATATCTATCTAGGTGGAAATCAGACTCCATAATACATCTAGGAGGGACAGTCACAGTACACAGCAGCTTTAGTTAGAACAGACAGGATATCTATCTAGGTGGGAATCAGACTCCATAATACATCTAGGAGGGACAGTCACAGTACACAGCAGCTTTAGTTAGAACAGACAGGATATCTATCTAGGTAGTTAGAACAGACAGGATATCTATCTAGGTAGTTAGAACAGACAGGATATCTATCTAGGTGGACGACAGCAGCTTTAGTTAGAACAGACAGGATATCTATCTAGGTAGTTAGAACAGACAGGATATCTATCTAGGTAGTTAGAACAGACAGGATATCTATCTAGGTAGTTAGAACAGACAGGATATCTATCTAGGTGGGCGACAGCAGCTTTAGTTAGAACAGACAGGATATCTATCTAGGTAGTTAGAACAGACAGGATATCTATCTAGGTAGTTAGAACAGACAGGATATCTATCTAGGTGGGCGACAGCAGCTTTAGTTAGATCAGACAGGATATCTATCTAGGTGGAAATCAGACTCCATAATACATCTAGGAGGGACAGTCACAGTACACAGCAGCTTTAGTTAGAACAGACAGGATATCTATCTAGGAGGGACAGTCACAGTACACAGCAGCTTTAGTTAGAACAGACAGGATATCTATCTAGGTGGGAATCAGACTCCATAATACATCTAGGAGGGACAGTCACAGTACACAGCAGCTTTAGTTAGAACAGACAGGATATCTATCTAGGTAGTTAGAACAGACAGGATATCTATCTAGGTAGTTAGAACAGACAGGATATCTATCTAGGTGGACGACAGCAGCTTTAGTTAGAACAGACAGGATATCTATCTAGGTAGTTAGAACAGACAGGATATCTATCTAGGTAGTTAGAACAGACAGGATATCTATCTAGGTAGTTAGAACAGACAGGATATTTATCTAGGTGGGCGACAGCAGCTTTAGTTAGAACAGACAGGATATCTATCTAGGTAGTTAGAACAGACAGGATATCTATCTAGGTAGTTAGAACAGACAGGATATCTATCTAGGTGGGCGACAGCAGCTTTAGTTAGATCAGACAGGATATCTATCTAGGTGGAAATCAGACTCCATAATACATCTAGGAGGGACAGTCACAGTACACAGCAGCTTTAGTTAGAACAGACAGGATATCTATCTAGGAGGGACAGTCACAGTACACAGCAGCTTTAGTTAGAACAGACAGGATATCTATCTAGGTGGGCGACAGCAGCTTTAGTTAGATCAGACAGGATATCTATCTAGGTGGAAATCAGACTCCATAATACATCTAGGAGGGACAGTCACAGTACACAGCAGCTTTAGTTAGAACAGACAGGATATCTATCTAGGAGGGACAGTCACAGTACACAGCAGCTTTAGTTAGAACAGACAGGATATCTATCTAGGTGGAAATCAGACTCCATAATACATCTAGGAGGGACAGTCACAGTACACAGCAGCTTTAGTTAGAACAGACAGGATATCTATCTAGGTGGGAATCAGACTCCATAATACATCTAGGAGGGACAGTCACAGCACACAGCAGCTTTAGTTAGAACAGACAGGATATCTATCTAGGAGGGAATCAGACTCCATAATACATCTAGGAGGGACAGTCACAGTACACAGCAGCTTTAGTTAGAACAGACAGGATATCTATCTAGGTAGTTAGAACAGACAGGATATCTATCTAGGTAGTTAGAACAGACAGGATATCTATCTAGGTGGACGACAGCAGCTTTAGTTAGAACAGACAGGATATCTATCTAGGTAGTTAGAACAGACAGGATATCTATCTAGGTAGTTAGAACAGACAGGATATCCATCTAGGTAGTTAGAACAGACAGGATATCTATCTAGGTGGATGACAGCAGCTTTAGTTAGAACAGACAGGATATCTATCTAGATAGTTAGAACAGACAGGATATCTATCTAGGTAGTTAGAACAGACAGGATATCTGTCTAGGTGGACGACAGCAGCTTTAGTTAGAACAGACAGGATATATATCTAGGTAGTTAGAACAGACAGGATATCTATCTAGGTAGTTAGAACAGACAGGATATCTATCTAGGTGGAAGACAGCAGCTTTAGTTAGAACAGACAGGATATCTATCTAGGTAGTTAGAACAGACAGGATATCTATCTAGGTGGACGACAGCAGCTTTAGTTAGAACAGACAGGATATCTATCTAGGTAGTTAGAACAGACAGGATATCCATCTAGGTAGTTAGAACAGACAGGATATCTATCTAGGTGGCGACAGCAGCTTTAGTTAAAACAGACAGGATATCTATCTAGGTTGTTAGAACAGACAGGATATCCATCTAGGTAGTTAGAACAGACAGGATATCTATCTAGGTGGGCGACAGCAGCTTTAGTTAGAACAGACAGGATATATATCTAGGTAGTTAGAACAGACAGGATATCTATCTAGGTGGAAGACAGCAGCTTTAGTTAGATCAGACAGGATATCTATCTAGGTAGTTAGAACAGACAGGATATCTATCTAGGTGGACGACAGCAGCTTTAGTTAGAACAGACAGGATATCTATCTAGGTAGTTAGAACAGACAGGATATCTATCTAGGTGGCGACAGCAGCTTTAGTTAGAACAGACAGGATATCTATCTAGGTAGTTAGAACAGACAGGATATCTATCTAGGTGGCGACAGCAGCTTTAGTTAGAACAGACAGGATATCTATCTATCTAGGTAGTTAGAACAGACAGGATATCTATCTAGGTGGAAGACAGCAGCTTTAGTTAGAACAGACAGGATATCTATCTAGGTAGTTAGAACAGACAGGATATCTATCTAGGTGGGCGACAGCAGCTTTAGTTAGAACAGACAGGATATCTATCTAGGTAGTTAGAACAGACAGGATATCTATCTAGGTGGACGACAGCAGCTTTGGTTGGAACAGACAGGATATCTATCTAGGTAGTTAGAACAGACAGGATATCCATCTAGGTAGTTAGAACAGACAGGATATCTATCTAGGTGGGCGACAGCAGCTTTAGTTAGAACAGACAGGATATCTATCTAGGTAGTTAGAACAGACAGGATATCCATCTAGGTAGTTAGAACAGACAGGATATCTATCTAGGTGGGCGACAGCAGCTTTAGTTAGAACAGACAGGATATCTATCTAGGTAGTTAGAACAGACAGGATATCTATCTAGGTGGACGACAGCAGCTTTAGTTAGAACAGACAGGATATCTATCTAGGTAGTTAGAACAGACAGGATATCTATCTAGGTAGTTAGAACAGACAGGATATCTATCTAGGTAGTTAGAACAGACAGGATATCTATCTAGGTAGTTAGAACAGACAGGATATCTATCTAGGTGGGCGACAGCAGCTTTAGTTAGAACAGACAGGATATCTATCTAGGTAGTTAGAACAGACAGGATATCTATCTAGGTAGTTAGAACAGACAGGATATCTATCTAGGTGGGCGACAGCAGCTTTAGTTAGATCAGACAGGATATCTATCTAGGTGGAAATCAGACTCCATAATACATCTAGGAGGGACAGTCACAGTACACAGCAGCTTTAGTTAGAACAGACAGGATATCTATCTAGGAGGGACAGTCACAGTACACAGCAGCTTTAGTTAGAACAGACAGGATATCTATCTAGGTGGGAATCAGACTCCATAATACATCTAGGAGGGACAGTCACAGTACACAGCAGCTTTAGTTAGAACAGACAGGATATCTATCTAGGTAGTTAGAACAGACAGGATATCTATCTAGGTAGTTAGAACAGACAGGATATCTATCTAGGTGGACGACAGCAGCTTTAGTTAGAACAGACAGGATATCTATCTAGGTAGTTAGAACAGACAGGATATCTATCTAGGTAGTTAGAACAGACAGGATATCTATCTAGGTAGTTAGAACAGACAGGATATTTATCTAGGTGGGCGACAGCAGCTTTAGTTAGAACAGACAGGATATCTATCTAGGTAGTTAGAACAGACAGGATATCTATCTAGGTAGTTAGAACAGACAGGATATCTATCTAGGTGGGCGACAGCAGCTTTAGTTAGATCAGACAGGATATCTATCTAGGTGGAAATCAGACTCCATAATACATCTAGGAGGGACAGTCACAGTACACAGCAGCTTTAGTTAGAACAGACAGGATATCTATCTAGGAGGGACAGTCACAGTACACAGCAGCTTTAGTTAGAACAGACAGGATATCTATCTAGGTGGGCGACAGCAGCTTTAGTTAGATCAGACAGGATATCTATCTAGGTGGAAATCAGACTCCATAATACATCTAGGAGGGACAGTCACAGTACACAGCAGCTTTAGTTAGAACAGACAGGATATCTATCTAGGAGGGACAGTCACAGTACACAGCAGCTTTAGTTAGAACAGACAGGATATCTATCTAGGTGGAAATCAGACTCCATAATACATCTAGGAGGGACAGTCACAGTACACAGCAGCTTTAGTTAGAACAGACAGGATATCTATCTAGGTGGGAATCAGACTCCATAATACATCTAGGAGGGACAGTCACAGCACACAGCAGCTTTAGTTAGAACAGACAGGATATCTATCTAGGAGGGAATCAGACTCCATAATACATCTAGGAGGGACAGTCACAGTACACAGCAGCTTTAGTTAGAACAGACAGGATATCTATCTAGGTAGTTAGAACAGACAGGATATCTATCTAGGTAGTTAGAACAGACAGGATATCTATCTAGGTGGACGACAGCAGCTTTAGTTAGAACAGACAGGATATCTATCTAGGTAGTTAGAACAGACAGGATATCTATCTAGGTAGTTAGAACAGACAGGATATCCATCTAGGTAGTTAGAACAGACAGGATATCTATCTAGGTGGATGACAGCAGCTTTAGTTAGAACAGACAGGATATCTATCTAGATAGTTAGAACAGACAGGATATCTATCTAGGTAGTTAGAACAGACAGGATATCTGTCTAGGTGGACGACAGCAGCTTTAGTTAGAACAGACAGGATATATATCTAGGTAGTTAGAACAGACAGGATATCTATCTAGGTAGTTAGAACAGACAGGATATCTATCTAGGTGGAAGACAGCAGCTTTAGTTAGAACAGACAGGATATCTATCTAGGTAGTTAGAACAGACAGGATATCTATCTAGGTGGACGACAGCAGCTTTAGTTAGAACAGACAGGATATCTATCTAGGTAGTTAGAACAGACAGGATATCCATCTGGGTAGTTAGAACAGACAGGATATCTATCTAGGTGGCGACAGCAGCTTTAGTTAAAACAGACAGGATATCTATCTAGGTTGTTAGAACAGACAGGATATCCATCTAGGTAGTTAGAACAGACAGGATATCTATCTAGGTGGGCGACAGCAGCTTTAGTTAGAACAGACAGGATATATATCTAGGTAGTTAGAACAGACAGGATATCTATCTAGGTGGAAGACAGCAGCTTTAGTTAGATCAGACAAGATATCTATCTAGGTAGTTAGAACAGACAGGATATCTATCTAGGTGGACGACAGCAGCTTTAGTTAGAACAGACAGGATATCTATCTAGGTAGTTAGAACAGACAGGATATCTATCTAGGTGGCGACAGCAGCTTTAGTTAGAACAGACAGGATATCTATCTAGGTAGTTAGAACAGACAGGATATCTATCTAGGTGGCGACAGCAGCTTTAGTTAGAACAGACAGGATATCTATCTATCTAGGTAGTTAGAACAGACAGGATATCTATCTAGGTGGAAGACAGCAGCTTTAGTTAGAACAGACAGGATATCTATCTAGGTAGTTAGAACAGACAGGATATCTATCTAGGTAGTTAGAACAGACAGGATATCTATCTAGGTGGACGACAGCAGCTTTAGTTAGAACAGACAGGATATCTATCTAGGTAGTTAGAACAGACAGGATATCTATCTAGGTAGTTAGAACAGACAGGATATCCATCTAGGTAGTTAGAACAGACAGGATATCTATCTAGGTGGATGACAGCAGCTTTAGTTAGAACAGACAGGATATCTATCTAGATAGTTAGAACAGACAGGATATCTATCTAGGTAGTTAGAACAGACAGGATATCTGTCTAGGTGGACGACAGCAGCTTTAGTTAGAACAGACAGGATATATATCTAGGTAGTTAGAACAGACAGGATATCTATCTAGGTAGTTAGAACAGACAGGATATCTATCTAGGTGGAAGACAGCAGCTTTAGTTAGAACAGACAGGATATCTATCTAGGTAGTTAGAACAGACAGGATATCTATCTAGGTGGACGACAGCAGCTTTAGTTAGAACAGACAGGATATCTATCTAGGTAGTTAGAACAGACAGGATATCCATCTAGGTAGTTAGAACAGACAGGATATCTATCTAGGTGGCGACAGCAGCTTTAGTTAAAACAGACAGGATATCTATCTAGGTTGTTAGAACAGACAGGATATCCATCTAGGTAGTTAGAACAGACAGGATATCTATCTAGGTGGGCGACAGCAGCTTTAGTTAGAACAGACAGGATATATATCTAGGTAGTTAGAACAGACAGGATATCTATCTAGGTGGAAGACAGCAGCTTTAGTTAGATCAGACAAGATATCTATCTAGGTAGTTAGAACAGACAGGATATCTATCTAGGTGGACGACAGCAGCTTTAGTTAGAACAGACAGGATATCTATCTAGGTAGTTAGAACAGACAGGATATCTATCTAGGTGGCGACAGCAGCTTTAGTTAGAACAGACAGGATATCTATCTAGGTAGTTAGAACAGACAGGATATCTATCTAGGTGGCGACAGCAGCTTTAGTTAGAACAGACAGGATATCTATCTATCTAGGTAGTTAGAACAGACAGGATATCTATCTAGGTGGAAGACAGCAGCTTTAGTTAGAACAGACAGGATATCTATCTAGGTAGTTAGAACAGACAGGATATCTATCTAGGTGGGCGACAGCAGCTTTAGTTAGAACAGACAGGATATCTATCTAGGTAGTTAGAACAGACAGGATATCTATCTAGGTTGACGACAGCAGCTTTGGTTGGAACAGACAGGATATCTATCTAGGTAGTTAGAACAGACAGGATATCCATCTAGGTAGTTAGAACAGACAGGATATCTATCTAGGTGGGCGACAGCAGCTTTAGTTAGAACAGACAGGATATCTATCTAGGTAGTTAGAACAGACAGGATATCCATCTAGGTAGTTAGAACAGACAGGATATCTATCTAGGTGGGCGACAGCAGCTTTAGTTAGAACAGACAGGATATCTATCTAGGTAGTTAGAACAGACAGGATATCTATCTAGGTGGACGACAGCAGCTTTAGTTAGAACAGACAGGATATCTATCTAGGTAGTTAGAACAGACAGGATATCTATCTAGGTAGTTAGAACAGACAGGATATCTATCTAGGTAGTTAGAACAGACAGGATATCTATCTAGGTAGTTAGAACAGACAGGATATCTATCTAGGTGGGCGACAGCAGCTTTAGTTAGAACAGACAGGATATCTATCTAGGTAGTTAGAACAGACAGGATATCTATCTAGGTAGTTAGAACAGACAGGATATCTATCTAGGTGGGCGACAGCAGCTTTAGTTAGATCAGACAGGATATCTATCTAGGTGGAAATCAGACTCCATAATACATCTAGGAGGGACAGTCACAGTACACAGCAGCTTTAGTTAGAACAGACAGGATATCTATCTAGGAGGGACAGTCACAGTACACAGCAGCTTTAGTTAGATCAGACAGGATATCTATCTAGGTGGAAATCAGACTCCATAATACATCTAGGAGGGACAGTCACAGTACACAGCAGCTTTAGTTAGAACAGACAGGATATCTATCTAGGTGGAAATCAGACTCCATAATACATCTAGGAGGGACAGTCACAGTACACAGCAGCTTTAGTTAGAACAGACAGGATATCTATCTAGGTGGGAATCAGACTCCATAATACATCTAGGAGGGACAGTCACAGTACACAGCAGCTTTAGTTAGAACAGACAGGATATCTATCTAGGTAGTTAGAACAGACAGGATATCTATCTAGGTAGTTAGAACAGACAGGATATCTATCTAGGTGGACGACAGCAGCTTTAGTTAGAACAGACAGGATATCTATCTAGGTAGTTAGAACAGACAGGATATCTATCTAGGTAGTTAGAACAGACAGGATATCTATCTAGGTAGTTAGAACAGACAGGATATCTATCTAGGTAGTTAGAACAGACAGGATATCTATCTAGGTGGGCGACAGCAGCTTTAGTTAGAACAGACAGGATATCTATCTAGGTAGTTAGAACAGACAGGATATCTATCTAGGTAGTTAGAACAGACAGGATATCTATCTAGGTGGGCGACAGCAGCTTTAGTTAGATCAGACAGGATATCTATCTAGGTGGAAATCAGACTCCATAATACATCTAGGAGGGACAGTCACAGTACACAGCAGCTTTAGTTAGAACAGACAGGATATCTATCTAGGAGGGACAGTCACAGTACACAGCAGCTTTAGTTAGAACAGACAGGATATCTATCTAGGAGGGACAGTCACAGTACACAGCAGCTTTAGTTAGATCAGACAGGATATCTATCTAGGTGGAAATCAGACTCCATAATACATCTAGGAGGGACAGTCACAGTACACAGCAGCTTTAGTTAGAACAGACAGGATATCTATCTAGGTGGAAATCAGACTCCATAATACATCTAGGAGGGACAGTCACAGTACACAGCAGCTTTAGTTAGAACAGACAGGATATCTATCTAGGTGGGAATCAGACTCCATAATACATCTAGGAGGGACAGTCACAGCACACAGCAGCTTTAGTTAGAACAGACAGGATATCTATCTAGGAGGGAATCAGACTCCATAATACATCTAGGAGGGACAGTCACAGTACACAGCAGCTTTAGTTAGAACAGACAGGATATCTATCTAGGTAGTTAGAACAGACAGGATATCTATCTAGGTGGACGACAGCAGCTTTAGTTAGAACAGACAGGATATCTATCTAGGTAGTTAGAACAGACAGGATATCTATCTAGGTAGTTAGAACAGACAGGATATCTATCTAGGTAGTTAGAACAGACAGGATATCCATCTAGGTAGTTAGAACAGACAGGATATCTATCTAGGTGGATGACAGCAGCTTTAGTTAGAACAGACAGGATATCTATCTAGGTAGTTAGAACAGACAGGATATCTATCTAGGTAGTTAGAACAGACAGGATATCTATCTAGGTGGGCGACAGCAGCTTTAGTTAGAACAGACAGGATATCTATCTAGGTAGTTAGAACAGACAGGATATCTATCTAGGTAGTTAGAACAGACAGGATATCTATCTAGGTGGGCGACAGCAGCTTTAGTTAGATCAGACAGGATATCTATCTAGGTGGAAATCAGACTCCATAATACATCTAGGAGGGACAGTCACAGTACACAGCAGCTTTAGTTAGAACAGACAGGATATCTATCTAGGAGGGACAGTCACAGTACACAGCAGCTTTAGTTAGATCAGACAGGATATCTATCTAGGTGGAAATCAGACTCCATAATACATCTAGGAGGGACAGTCACAGTACACAGCAGCTTTAGTTAGAACAGACAGGATATCTATCTAGGTGGAAATCAGACTCCATAATACATCTAGGAGGGACAGTCACAGTACACAGCAGCTTTAGTTAGAACAGACAGGATATCTATCTAGGTGGGAATCAGACTCCATAATACATCTAGGAGGGACAGTCACAGTACACAGCAGCTTTAGTTAGAACAGACAGGATATCTATCTAGGTAGTTAGAACAGACAGGATATCTATCTAGGTAGTTAGAACAGACAGGATATCTATCTAGGTGGACGACAGCAGCTTTAGTTAGAACAGACAGGATATCTATCTAAGTAGTTAGAACAGACAGGATATCTATCTAGGTAGTTAGAACAGACAGGATATCTATCTAGGTAGTTAGAACAGACAGGATATCTATCTAGGTGGGCGACAGCAGCTTTAGTTAGAACAGACAGGATATCTATCTAGGTAGTTAGAACAGACAGGATATCTATCTAGGTAGTTAGAACAGACAGGATATCTATCTAGGTGGGCGACAGCAGCTTTAGTTAGATCAGACAGGATATCTATCTAGGTGGAAATCAGACTCCATAATACATCTAGGAGGGACAGTCACAGTACACAGCAGCTTTAGTTAGAACAGACAGGATATCTATCTAGGAGGGACAGTCACAGTACACAGCAGCTTTAGTTAGATCAGACAGGATATCTATCTAGGTGGAAATCAGACTCCATAATACATCTAGGAGGGACAGTCACAGTACACAGCAGCTTTAGTTAGAACAGACAGGATATCTATCTAGGTGGAAATCAGACTCCATAATACATCTAGGAGGGACAGTCACAGTACACAGCAGCTTTAGTTAGAACAGACAGGATATCTATCTAGGTGGGAATCAGACTCCATAATACATCTAGGAGGGACAGTCACAGCACACAGCAGCTTTAGTTAGAACAGACAGGATATCTATCTAGGAGGGAATCAGACTCCATAATACATCTAGGAGGGACAGTCACAGTACACAGCAGCTTTAGTTAGAACAGACAGGATATCTATCTAGGTAGTTAGAACAGACAGGATATCTATCTAGGTAGTTAGAACAGACAGGATATCTATATAGGTGGACGACAGCAGCTTTAGTTAGAACAGACAGGATATCTATCTAGGTAGTTAGAACAGACAGGATATCTATCTAGGTAGTTAGAACAGACAGGATATCTATCTAGGTAGTTAGAACAGACAGGATATCCATCTAGGTAGTTAGAACAGACAGGATATCTATCTAGGTGGATGACAGCAGCTTTAGTTAGAACAGACAGGATATCTATCTAGGTAGTTAGAACAGACAGGATATCTATCTAGGTAGTTAGAACAGACAGGATATCTATCTAGGTGGGCGACAGCAGCTTTAGTTAGAACAGACAGGATATCTATCTAGGTAGTTAGAACAGACAGGATATCTATCTAGGTAGTTAGAACAGACAGGATATCTATCTAGGTGGGCGACAGCAGCTTTAGTTAGATCAGACAGGATATCTATCTAGGTGGAAATCAGACTCCATAATACATCTAGGAGGGACAGTCACAGTACACAGCAGCTTTAGTTAGAACAGACAGGATATCTATCTAGGAGGGACAGTCACAGTACACAGCAGCTTTAGTTAGATCAGACAGGATATCTATCTAGGTGGAAATCAGACTCCATAATACATCTAGGAGGGACAGTCACAGTACACAGCAGCTTTAGTTAGAACAGACAGGATATCTATCTAGGTGGAAATCAGACTCCATAATACATCTAGGAGGGACAGTCACAGTACACAGCAGCTTTAGTTAGAACAGACAGGATATCTATCTAGGTGGGAATCAGACTCCATAATACATCTAGGAGGGACAGTCACAGTACACAGCAGCTTTAGTTAGAACAGACAGGATATCTATCTAGGTAGTTAGAACAGACAGGATATCTATCTAGGTAGTTAGAACAGACAGGATATCTATCTAGGTGGACGACAGCAGCTTTAGTTAGAACAGACAGGATATCTATCTAAGTAGTTAGAACAGACAGGATATCTATCTAGGTAGTTAGAACAGACAGGATATCTATCTAGGTAGTTAGAACAGACAGGATATCTATCTAGGTAGTTAGAACAGACAGGATATCTATCTAGGTGGGCGACAGCAGCTTTAGTTAGAACAGACAGGATATCTATCTAGGTAGTTAGAACAGACAGGATATCTATCTAGGTAGTTAGAACAGACAGGATATCTATCTAGGTGGGCGACAGCAGCTTTAGTTAGATCAGACAGGATATCTATCTAGGTGGAAATCAGACTCCATAATACATCTAGGCGGGACAGTCACAGTACACAGCAGCTTTAGTTAGAACAGACAGGATATCTATCTAGGAGGGACAGTCACAGTACACAGCAGCTTTAGTTAGATCAGACAGGATATCTATCTAGGTGGAAATCAGACTCCATAATACATCTAGGAGGGACAGTCACAGTACACAGCAGCTTTAGTTAGAACAGACAGGATATCTATCTAGGTGGAAATCAGACTCCATAATACATCTAGGAGGGACAGTCACAGTACACAGCAGCTTTAGTTAGAACAGACAGGATATCTATCTAGGTGGGAATCAGACTCCATAATACATCTAGGAGGGACAGTCACAGCACACAGCAGCTTTAGTTAGAACAGACAGGATATCTATCTAGGAGGGAATCAGACTCCATAATACATCTAGGAGGGACAGTCACAGTACACAGCAGCTTTAGTTAGAACAGACAGGATATCTATCTAGGTAGTTAGAACAGACAGGATATCTATCTAGGTAGTTAGAACAGACAGGATATCTATCTAGGTGGACGACAGCAGCTTTAGTTAGAACAGACAGGATATCTATCTAGGTAGTTAGAACAGACAGGATATCTATCTAGGTAGTTAGAACAGACAGGATATCTATCTAGGTAGTTAGAACAGACAGGATATCCATCTAGGTAGTTAGAACAGACAGGATATCTATCTAGGTGGATGACAGCAGCTTTAGTTAGAACAGACAGGATATCTATCTAGGTAGTTAGAATAGACAGGATATCTATCTAGGTGGGCGACAGCAGCTTTAGTTAGAACAGACAGGATATCTATCTAGGTAGTTAGAACAGACAGGATATCTATCTAGGTGGGCGACAGCAGCTTTAGTTAGATCAGACAGGATATCTATCTAGGTGGAAATCAGACTCCATAATACATCTAGGAGGGACAGTCACAGTACACAGCAGCTTTAGTTAGAACAGACAGGATATCTATCTAGGAGGGACAGTCACAGTACACAGCAGCTTTAGTTAGATCAGACAGGATATCTATCTAGGTGGAAATCAGACTCCATAATACATCTAGGAGGGACAGTCACAGTACACAGCAGCTTTAGTTAGAACAGACAGGATATCTATCTAGGTGGAAATCAGACTCCATAATACATCTAGGAGGGACAGTCACAGTACACAGCAGCTTTAGTTAGAACAGACAGGATATCTATCTAGGTGGGAATCAGACTCCATAATACATCTAGGAGGGACAGTCACAGCACACAGCAGCTTTAGTTAGAACAGACAGGATATCTATCTAGGAGGGAATCAGACTCCATAATACATCTAGGAGGGACAGTCACAGTACACAGCAGCTTTAGTTAGAACAGACAGGATATCTATCTAGGTAGTTAGAACAGACAGGATATCTATCTAGGTAGTTAGAACAGACAGGATATCTATCTAGGTAGTTAGAACAGACAGGATATCTATCTAGGTGGGCGACAGCAGCTTTAGTTAGAACAGACAGGATATCTATCTAGGTAGTTAGAACAGACAGGATATCTATCTAGGTAGTTAGAACAGACAGGATATCTATCTAGGTGGGCGACAGCAGCTTTAGTTAGATCAGACAGGATATCTATCTAGGTGGAAATCAGACTCCATAATACATCTAGGAGGGACAGTCACAGTACACAGCAGCTTTAGTTAGAACAGACAGGATATCTATCTAGGAGGGACAGTCACAGTACACAGCAGCTTTAGTTAGATCAGACAGGATATCTATCTAGGTGGAAATCAGACTCCATAATACATCTAGGAGGGACAGTCACAGTACACAGCAGCTTTAGTTAGAACAGACAGGATATCTATCTAGGTGGAAATCAGACTCCATAATACATCTAGGAGGGACAGTCACAGTACACAGCAGCTTTAGTTAGAACAGACAGGATATCTATCTAGGTGGGAATCAGACTCCATAATACATCTAGGAGGGACAGTCACAGCACACAGCAGCTTTAGTTAGAACAGACAGGATATCTATCTAGGAGGGAATCAGACTCCATAATACATCTAGGAGGGACAGTCACAGTACACAGCAGCTTTAGTTAGAACAGACAGGATATCTATCTAGGTAGTTAGAACAGACAGGATATCTATCTAGGTAGTTAGAACAGACAGGATATCTATCTAGGTGGACGACAGCAGCTTTAGTTAGAACAGACAGGATATCTATCTAGGTAGTTAGAACAGACAGGATATCTATCTAGGTAGTTAGAACAGACAGGATATCTATCTAGGTAGTTAGAACAGACAGGATATCCATCTAGGTAGTTAGAACAGACAGGATATCTATCTAGGTGGATGACAGCAGCTTTAGTTAGAACAGACAGGATATCTATCTAGGTAGTTAGAACAGACAGGATATCTATCTAGGTAGTTAGAACAGACAGGATATCTGTCTAGGTGGACGACAGCAGCTTTAGTTAGAACAGACAGGATATATATCTAGGTAGTTAGAACAGACAGGATATCTATCTAGGTAGTTAGAACAGACAGGATATCTATCTAGGTGGAAGACAGCAGCTTTAGTTAGAACAGACAGGATATCTATCTAGGTAGTTAGAACAGACAGGATATCTATCTAGGTGGACGACAGCAGCTTTAGTTAGAACAGACAGGATATCTATCTAGGTAGTTAGAACAGACAGGATATCCATCTAGGTAGTTAGAACAGACAGGATATCTATCTAGGTGGCGACAGCAGCTTTAGTTAAAACAGACAGGATATCTATCTAGGTTGTTAGAACAGACAGGATATCCATCTAGGTAGTTAGAACAGACAGGATATCTATCTAGGTGGGCGACAGCAGCTTTAGTTAGAACAGACAGGATATATATCTAGGTAGTTAGAACAGACAGGATATCTATCTAGGTGGAAGACAGCAGCTTTAGTTAGATCAGACAGGATATCTATCTAGGTAGTTAGAACAGACAGGATATATATCTAGGTAGTTAGAACAGACAGGATATCTATCTAGGTGGACGACAGCAGCTTTAGTTAGAACAGACAGGATATCTATCTAGGTAGTTAGAACAGACAGGATATCTATCTAGGTGGGCGACAGCAGCTTTAGTTAGAACAGACAGGATATATATCTAGGTAGTTAGAACAGACAGGATATATATCTAGGTAGTTAGAACAGACAGGATATCTATCTAGGTGGACGACAGCAGCTTTAGTTAGAACAGACAGGATATCTATCTAGGTAGTTAGAACAGACAGGATATCTATCTAGGTGGCGACAGCAGCTTTAGTTAGAACAGACAGGATATCTATCTAGGTAGTTAGAACAGACAGGATATCTATCTAGGTGGCGACAGCAGCTTTAGTTAGAACAGACAGGATATCTATCTATCTAGGTAGTTAGAACAGACAGGATATCTATCTAGGTGGAAGACAGCAGCTTTAGTTAGAACAGACAGGATATCTATCTAGGTAGTTAGAACAGACAGGATATCTATCTAGGTGGGCGACAGCAGCTTTAGTTAGAACAGACAGGATATCTATCTAGGTAGTTAGAACAGACAGGATATCTATCTAGGTGGACGACAGCAGCTTTGGTTGGAACAGACAGGATATCTATCTAGGTAGTTAGAACAGACAGGATATCCATCTAGGTAGTTAGAACAGACAGGATATCTATCTAGGTGGGCGACAGCAGCTTTAGTTAGAACAGACAGGATATCTATCTAGGTAGTTAGAACAGACAGGATATCCATCTAGGTAGTTAGAACAGACAGGATATCTATCTAGGTGGGCGACAGCAGCTTTAGTTAGAACAGACAGGATATATATCTAGGTAGTTAGAACAGACAGGATATCTATCTAGGTGGACGACAGCAGCTTTAGTTAGAACAGACAGGATATCTATCTAGGTAGTTAGAACAGACAGGATATCTATCTAGGTGGACGACAGCAGCTTTGGTTAGAACAGACAGGATATCTATGCCTCTCTGTGGTCCAGAATCCAATGCCTCTCTGTCGTCTAGAATCCAATGCCTCTCTGTCGTCTAGAATCCAATGCCTCCCTGTCGTCTAGAATCCAATGCCTCTCTGTCGTCTAGAATCCAATGCCTCTCTGTCGTCTAGAATCCAATGCCTCCCTGTCGTCTAGAATCCAATGCCTCTCTGTCGTCTAGAATCCAATGCCTCTCTGTCGTCTAGAATCGAATGCCTCTCTGTCGTCTAGAATCCAATGCCTCTCTGTCGTCTAGAATCCAATGCCTCCCTGTCGTCTAGAATCCAATGCCTCCCTGTCGTCTAGAATCCAATGCCTCCCTGTCGTCTAGAATCCAATGCCTCTCTGTCGTCTAGAATCCAATGCCTCCCTGTCGTCTAGAATCCAATGCCTCTCTGTCGTCTAGAATCCAATGCCTCTCTGTCGTCTAGAATCCAATGCCTCCCTGTCGTCTAGAATCCAATGCCTCCCTGTCGTCTAGAATCCAATGCCTCCCTGTCGTCTAGAATCCAATGCCTCCCTGTCGTCTAGAATCCAATGCCTCTCTGTCGTCTAGAATCCAATGCCTCTCTGTCGTCTAGAATCCAATGCCTCTCTGTCGTCTAGAATCCAATGCCTCTCTGTCGTCTAGAATCCAATGCCTCTCTGTCGTCTAGAATCCAATGCCTCCCTGTCGTCTAGAATCCAATGCCTCTCTGTCGTCTAGAATCTAATGCCTCCCTGTCGTCTAGAATCCAATGCCTCCCTGTCGTCTAGAATCCAATGCCTCCCTGTCGTCTAGAATCCAATGCCTCTCTGTCGTCTAGAATCCAATGCCTCCCTGTCGTCTAGAATCTAATGCCTCCCTGTCGTCTAGAATCTAATGCCTCCCTGTCGTCTAGAATCTAATGCCTCTCTGTCGTCTAGAATCTAATGCCTCTCTGTCGTCTAGAATCTAATGCCTCTCTGTCGTCTAGAATCTAATGCCTCCCTGTCGTCTAGAATCTAATGCCTCCCTGTCGTCTAGAATCTAATGCCTCTCTGTCGTCTAGAATCTAATGCCTCCCTGTCGTCTAGAATCCAATGCCTCTCTGTCGTCTAGAATCTAATGCCTTCCTGTCGTCTAGAATCAAATGCCTCCCTGTCGTCTAGAATCTAATGCCTCCCTGTCGTCTAGAATCTAATGCCTCTCTGTCGTCTAGAATCCAATGCCTCTCTGTCGTCTAGAATCTAATGCCTCTCTGTCGTCTAGAATCTAATGCCTCCCTGTCGTCTAGAATCCAATGCCTCTCTGTCGTCTAGAATCTAATGCCTTCCTGTCGTCTAGAATCAAATGCCTCCCTGTCGCCTAGAATCTAATGCCTCCCTGTCGTCTAGAATCTAATGCCTCCCTGTCGTCTAGAATCTAATGCCTCCCTGTCGTCTAGAATCCAATGCCTCTCTGTCGTCTAGAATCCAATGCCTCCCTGTCGTCTAGAATCCAATGCCTCTCTGTCGTCTAGAATCTAATGCCTCCCTGTCGTCTAGAATCCAATGCCTCTCTGTCGTCTAGAATCCAATGCCTCTCTGTCGTCTAGAATCCAATGCCTCTCTGTCGTCTAGAATCTAATGCCTCCCTGTCGTCTAGAATCCAATGCCTCTCTGTCGTCTAGAATCTAATGCCTCCCTGTCGTCTAGAATCCAATGCCTCTCTGTCGTCTAGAATCTAATGCCTTCCTGTCGTCTAGAATCTAATGCCTCTCTGTCATCTAGAATCCTCTCCCTCTCTCGATGGGTAACATGTGTTAACATTGTCAAAGCAAGTGAAGTAGATAATAATCAAAAAGTTAAATAAACAATACAAAATGAACAGTAAACATTACACTCACAGAAGTTCCAAAAGAATAAAGACATTTCAAATGTCATATTATGTTTAAATACAGTGTTGTAACAATGTGCAAAAGTTAAAGTACACAAGGGAAAATAAATAAACATAAATATGGGTTGTATTTACAATGGTGTTTGTTCTTCACTGGTTGCCCTTTTCTCGTGGCAACAGGTCACACATCTTGCTGCTGTGATGTCACACTGGTATTTCACCCAGTAGATAAAGGGAGTTTCTAACAATTGGTTTTGTTTTGGAATTCTTTGTGGGTCTGTGTAATCTGAGGGAAATATGTGTCTCTAATATGGTCATACATTTGGGCAGGAGGTTAGGAAGTGCAGCTCAGTTTCCACCTCATTTTGTGGGCAGAGTGCCCATAGCCTGCCTTCTCTTGAGAGCCAGGTCTGCCTACGGCGGCCTTTCTCAACAGCAAGGCTCTGCTCACCGAGTCTCTCTCTCTCTCTCTCTCTCATTAAGCCGCTCACTGAGTCTCTCAGAGTCTCTCTCTCTCTCTACCCCATAGGTTCCTTTTATTGGTCCACTGCAGTGTTCCACATGAACCCTGAGACTGAAGAACGTCTGTCTGGAAATAGAACACCCAGCCACTAGTGTCACATCACCATCAGAAGTGAGTGACATACACAAGGCCATTAACTGCCATTAAATGAGATTCAGGAAAAGTCCTGAATGGGAAAGACAAGACAAGGCAGGACTAACAGAACACAGTTCTTTTTTTCTGGACATATTTCTGGATCAGAATGTGTGATGTGTTATGATGACTGGGTGCAGGGGTGTCTGGAGCTGGTTGGTGCTGTTGAGGGTGTTAATTCATGTAGAGACAGACAGGACAGACAAGACAGACAAGACAGACACGGATAATATGACTCATTCTTATGGAGTTTTTCAGAGCAATTAAAAAGCAATTAAAAACTTGAGGTAAATGCAAAATACACAAAATAAAAGCAATTTCATGAACCTATAGTTTAGAGCCAGTTTAAATACCATAAGGCTGTGAAGAGAAGAAACAATCCCCTTCTATAATAATACTAACAATAATAAGTCACACCCTCCCTTACCAAATCACCACACAACGGAGGGAGGCAGCTGGCGGCATATTGATGACTACCTCAGTGATACATAGCATTACAGCATTACAACATATGGGTGACTATTCACCCCAGACAATATCCCCCAGATATGTAGGAGGGAAGAAGGAAAGGAGGGTAGCAGGAAAGGGAAGATTAAAGTTGGATTACCATCAGTGTGCTCATGAGGGGCTGACTGGTCCTCTCCTGGTGATTGTTTGCCTTTGAGCTTCTCCTCCTCCTGCTCTCTCTGTTGACCGTCTGTCTGTCTCTCCTCCTGCTCTCTCTGTTGACCGTCTGTCTGTCTCTCCTCCTCCTGCCCTCTCTGTTGACCGTCTGTCTGTCTCTCCTCCTGCTCTCTCTGTTGACCGTCTGTCTGTCTCTCCTCCTGCTCTCTCTGTTGACCGTCTGTCTGTCTCTCCTCCTGCTCTCTCTGTTGACCGTCTGTCTGTCTCTCCTCCAGCCCTCTCTCTTGACCGTCCGTCTGTGGTTCAGTTGTCCCGGGAGAGGCAGGACCAGGACAGGGGGGGTCCTCCTGCTTGCTGTCCGACCCAGAGAGGACGATCCAGGGGTGTTCTCTAGGGGTGAACTGATCAGGCCTGGAGCCTGGGGACACAGCAGGTGAACCTGTAGATTGTGAGTCTGGAGCTGAGAGGTGGAAGAGAGAAAACACAACAAGGTTCTTTATAGATGTACATGTAGCCTAACAGTTCATATCCTTGTAGAAAACATGTACAACCACACAGATTAGTTTTGTACAGTTGTGTTCAGCGAAATGTACAAAGGCCAAGATTACAGGAAGTAGTTCAAAGGCCTGTTAGGGGAGCAGAGAAGCAATGCGTCACACAGTCACTAAAATAATGTGTGAATTCAAATGTGAGCAGCTGCTTGTTGAGAGACACAGATTCTTGTCATTCTGCTCAGACAGTGTGGAATATTTGTGACTTGGTGACACATGGTGAAAACTAATAGAATGCTGCTGATATGTTGAAAATGAGCAGGATACGGGCCATCAATATGTAACTGATTCTCAACTCAAATTTCATCTGTGGGCAATTATGGGCCCCTTCTTTGATAAATTGTGACCTCCTGAACGTGTTTTTGTTGTGGACGAACAGGGGAAGAACTGGAACTAACAGACTAATTCATGATGTTTCCATTGTAAGGTTTGTTTCTGAAAGGCCATCCTCTTATAGATTTTCTCAAATGTCACCTGAATTTCCCAGCGCCCGACGCCGAGCCCCGACAACTAACGAGCTGAGGGGACCAGAGACTGCAGCTCAATTCTCCTCAGACTAGACTGCTGCCTGCCAAACAAGACATTCTCCTCAGACTGCTGCCTGCCAAACAAGACATTCTCCTCAGACTGCTGCCTGCCAAACAAGACATTCTCCTCAGACTAGACTGCTGCCTGCCAAACAAGACATCCTCCTCAGACTAGACTGCTGACTGCCAAACAAGACATTCTCCTCAGACTAGACTGCTGCCTGCCAAACAAGACATTCTCCTCAGACTAGACTGCTGCCTGCCAAACAAGACATTCTCCTCAGACTAGACTGCTGCCTGCCAAACAAGACATTCTCCTCAGACTAGACTACCTCCTGCCAAACAAGACATTCTCCTCAGACTAGACTACCTCCTGCCAAACAAGACACCCTCCTGACGATTCTAAAAAAGTGATCTTTGTCAAAAGTCTGTGAATGCAATATGCATTTATTTCCTAATGCTGTGATATAATAGTGCTTATTTTCTCAGCATTTCCTGTTTGGTGACAGTGATTACAGTGTCATGTTTTGAGAGATGTGAAGTCTTAATACCATCAGAGTTGTTGTTCTGCCTCGGTTGTCATTACAGATCTGACGGCCTGGTAAATTCCCCTTCTAACATGCTGCCTGTGGTGCCAGCAGTACCACAACAGAGAACCGTGTTTGTTTGCTGATTAGATATCAAACATTACACACCTCAGTCAAGCATGACATGGAGAGGATTTTGTTAACGGATTGTGTGTGTGTGTGTGTGTGTGTACAATTGTAATGGTGTGTTTGATCAGTCCTTGATGATCGAGCTAGTCTAACATAGAAGTACAATGTATGTTCTAGTGATCCTATTTCTATGATTGAGACCACCCTCCTCTAGTGTTGACAGACAGTCAGGTGCCTGTATAACATCCCCTACACCAGCGCTATTCAGATCTCACCTGGAGGTCCTGAGTACTGCTGCATTTCTGTTCTACCTGATAACTCTACTGAACATAAATGTTAAAGCAACCTGCAACCATTTCAACGATTTTACTGAGTTACAGTTCATATAAGGAAATCAGTCATTTTAAATAAATTCATTAGGCCCTAATCTATGGATTTCACATGACTGGGCAGAGGCGCAGCCATGGGCCCACCCACTGAGGAGCCAGGCCCAGCCACTGAGGAGCCAGGCCCAGCCACTGAGGAGCCAGACCCACCCACTGAGGAGCCAGGCCCACCCACTGAGGAGCCAGGCCCAGCCACTGAGGAGCCAGGCCCAGCCACTGAGGAGCCAGACCCACCCACTGAGGAGCCAGGCCCACCCACTGAGGAGCCAGGCCCACCCACTGAGGAGCCAGGCCCACCCACTGAGGAGCCAGGACCACCCACTGAGGAGCCAGGCCCACCCACTGAGGAGCCAGGACCACCCACTGAGGAGCCAGGCCCAGCCAATCAGAATGAGTTTTCCCCCACAGGGGTTTGTTACAGAAAGACAAACTGCTCTGTTTCATCAGCTGTCCAGGGGGGGCTGGTCTCAGACGATCCCGCAGGTGAAGAGGCCGGATGTGGAGGTCCTGGGCTGGTGTGGTTACACGTGGTCTGCGGTTCTGAGGCCGCTTGGACGTATTGGCAAATTCTCTAAAACGTAGTTGGAGCCGGCTTCTGGTTGAGAAATGAACATTCACCTCTCTGGCAACAGCTCAGGTGGACATTCCTGCAGTCAGCAGGCCAAATGCACACTCCCTGTGTGACAAAACAGCACATTTAAGAGTGACCTTTTATTGTCCGCAGCACAAGGTGCACCTGTGTGATGATCATTCTTGATATGCCACACATGTCAGGTGGATGGATTATCTTGGCAAAGAGCAGCAACCCAGCCTTACAGAGCAGCAACCCAACCCAGCCTTACAGAGCAGCAACCCAGCCTTACAGAGCAGCAACCCAGCCTTACAGAGCAGCAACCCAGCCTTACAGAGCAGCAACCCAGCCTTACAGAGCAGCAACCCAGCCTTACAGAGCAGCAACCCAGCCTTACAGAGCAGCAACCCAGCCTTACAGAGCAGCAACCCAGCCTTACAGAGCAGCAACCCAGCCTTACAGAGCAGCAACCCAGCCTTACAGAGCAACAACCCAACCCAGCCTTACAGAGCAGCAACCCAGCCTTACAGAGCAGCAACCCAGCATTACAGAGCAACAACCCAGGCAGGTAGCAGGGTTATTCTGGGTTATTATTACTGAGAGACAGACAGGAGGGATGCTGCTGTGTGAATTCCCTGTGCCGCTCGGTCTTGATGGATGGAAGAACAGGTAATCCTTTAAAGACTGAGGACTGATCTCAACCCTCCTTCACCCCCCTCTTTACACCCTCCACTTTCCCCCGGTACTGCCAACTGAACCAGGAGGTGTCTGTGTTTGAGGAGAGACAGTTACCTTCCTTCTCCCAGTCCTATTAGATAGTCAGCCAGAGTGCCTTGGGGAACTTTAACTTCAGCCGGGGCCAATTCATCAACTTTACTTTGTAAACTTGGAGACGCGCGGCACACCGAGAACAGGCCTTGTGACTGTTTCTCACTTGACAGTCAGGTGAACAGTGTGTTGCGTCCTCTTCTACTCGTTGTCATCTAGCAGAGACACGTTGTCACGCTGGTCTATTTCTGACTTGGTGTATGTTACGCCTGCCAACGTGTGTGTGTGTGTGTGTGTGTGTGTGTGTGTGTGTGTGTGTGTGTGTACTCACCAGTGCTGGGCCTGTGGAGTGGGGACTCACACACCTCACAGTAAAGGAGCAGGATGTTGTTGGAGTAAGTACAGGCCCCACAGCTCCACTGATCTCCCTTCCCCTGATCTGGTAGTCCTGGTCTGAGGCTCAACCTTGGTTTCGGGGTCCCTTTCTCAGAGAGCCGACGGGGGGTAAACAGAGAGGCCAGGGGGCTGCTGCTGGTGTCTCTCCCCCCATGGAGGGACTTCCTTTTCCCCCCAAGACGAGACCTGGGGCTGTGGGTAGCGCTGGGGGTGAGGGTGGAGGTGGGCAGCCGCAGCCTCTTCACCAGGGGAGAGAAGTCTAGGTCCTGGAGGTCAGGGGGATCTTGGGAGTTGTAGTTTTTCTCCACATCTATAGGACCCTCCTTCTCTGAGGGGGTAATGGGGGAAACCTCACCCTCTGTTCTTTTCCTCTTCTTCTCTTTACCCGCGTCCGGAGAGAAGAACGAACGGATGTCGTGCTGTTTGTCCTTCTCAAACTGCAGAGAGGAGGGGTAGAGTCACGGTGAGACTGTTGTAAAGCCTGTCCTTCATCTGATCTGTTGTAAAGCCTGTCCTTCATCTGATCTGTTGTAAAGCCTGTCATTCATCTGATCTGTTGTAAAGCCTGTCCTTCATCTGATCTGTTGTAAAGCCTGTCCTTCATCCGATCTGTTGTAAAGCCTGTCATTCATCTGATCTGTTGTAAAGCCTGTCCTTCATCTGATCTGTTGTAAAGCCTGTCCTTCATCTGATCTGTTGTAAAGCCTGTCATTCATCTGATCTGTTGTAAAGCCTGTCCTTCATCTGATCTGTTGTAAAGCCTGTCCTTCATCTGATCTGTTGTAAAGCCGGTCCTTCATCTGATCTGTTGTAAAGCCTGTCATTCATCTGATCTGTTGTAAAGCCTGTCCTTCATCTGATCTGTTGTAAAGCCTGTCATTCATCTGATCTGTTGTAAAGCCTGTCCTTCATCTGATCTGTTGTAAAGCCTGTCCTTCATCTGATCTGTTGTAAAGCCTGTCATTCATATGATCTGTTGTAAAGCCTGTCCTTCATCTGATCTGTTGTAAAGCCTGTCCTTCATCTGATCTGTTGTAAAGCCTGTCATTCATCTGATCTGTTGTAAAGCCTGTCATTCATCTGATCTGTTGTAAAGCCCGTCCTTCATCTGATCTGTTGTAAAGCCCGTCCTTCATCGGAACTGTTGTAAAGCCTGTCCTTCATCTGATCTGTTGTAAAGCCTGTCCTTCATCTGATCTGTTGTAAAGCCTGTCATTCATCTGATCTGTTGTAAAGACTGTCCTTCATCCGATCTGTTGTAAAGCCTGTCATTCATCTGATCTGTTGTAAAGCCTGTCCTTCATCTGATCTGTTGTAAAGCCTGTCCTTCATCTGATCTGTTGTAAAGCCTGTCATTCATCTGATCTGTTGTAAAGCACGTCATTCATCTGATCTGTTGTAAAGCCTGTCCTTCATCTGATCTGTTGTAAAGCCTGTCCTTCATCTGATCTGTTGTAAAGCCTGTCATTCATCTGATCTGTTGTAAAGCCTGTCATTCATCTGATCTGTTGTAAAGCCTGTCCTTCATCCGATCTGTTGTAAAGCCTGTCCTTCATCTGATCTGTTGTAAAGCCTGTCCTTCATCTGATCTGTTGTAAAGCCTGTCATTCATCTGATCTGTTGTAAAGCACGTCATTCATCTGATCTGTTGTAAAGCCTGTCCTTCATCTGATCTGTTGTAAAGCCTGTCCTTCATCTGATCTGTTGTAAAGCACACCATTCATCTGATCTGTTGTAAAGCCGGTCCTTCATCTGATCTGTTGTAAAGCCTGTCCTTCATCTGATCTGTTGTAAAGCCTGTCATTCATCTGATCTGTTGTAAAGCCGGTCCTTCATCTGATCTGTTGTAAAGCCTGTCCTTCATCTGATCTGTTGTAAAGCACGTCATTCATCTGATCTGTTGTAAAGCCTGTCCTTCATCTGATCTGTTGTAAAGCACGTCATTCATCTGATCTGTTGTAAAGCCTGTCATTCATCTGATCTGTTGTAAAGCCTGTCCTTCATCTGATCTGTTGTAAAGCCTGTCCTTCATCTGATCTGTTGTAAAGCCTGTCCTTCATCTGATCTGTTGTAAAGCAGTTCCTTCATCTGATATGTTGTAAAGCCTGTCCTTCATCCGATCTGTTGTAAAGCCTGTCATTCATCTGATCTGTTGTAAAGCCTGTCCTTCATCTGATATGTTGTAAAGCCTGTCATTCATCTGATCTGTTGTAAAGCCTGTCCTTCATCTGATCTGTTGTAAAGCCTGTCCTTCATCGGATCTGTTGTAAAGCCTGTCCTTCATCTGATCTGTTGTAAAGCCTGTCCTTCATCGGATCTGTTGTAAAGCCTGTCCTTCATCTGATCTGTTGTAAAGCCTGTCCTTCATCGGATCTGTTGTAAAGCCTGTCCTTCATCGGATCTGTTGTAAAGCAGTTCCTTCATCTGATATGTTGTAAAGCCTGTCCTTCATCCGATCTGTTGTAAAGCCTGTCATTCATCTGATCTGTTGTAAAGCCTGTCCTTCATCTGATATGTTGTAAAGCCTGTCATTCATCTGATCTGTTGTAAAGCCTGTCCTTCATCTGATCTGTTGTAAAGCCTGTCCTTCATCGGATCTGTTGTAAAGCCTGTCCTTCATCTGATCTGTTGTAAAGCCTGTCCTTCATCGGATCTGTTGTAAAGCCTGTCCTTCATCGGATCTGTTGTAAAGCCTGTCCTTCATCTGATCTGTTGTAAAGCCTGTCATTCATCTGATCTGTTGTAAAGCCTGTCCTTCATCTGATCTGTTGTAAAGCCGGCCCTTCATCTGATCTGTTGTAAAGCCTGTCCTTCATCTGATCTGTTGTAAAGCCTGTCATTCATCTGATCTGTTGTAAAGCCCGTCCTTCTGATCTGTTGTAAAGCCTGTCCTTCATCTGATCTGTTGTAAAGCCGGTCCTTCATCTGATCTGTTGTAAAGCCTGTCCTTCATCTGATCGGTTGTAAAGCCCGTCCTTCTGATCTGTTGTAAAGCCTGTCATTCATCTGATCTAACAGTATCATGTCAGTTCATTTTGTCCCTTTAGACCTCTTTTAAGAGAGAGAACTAACACATTATATTCATAAATAATATCAGTTTAAGATGGTTTCCAGATAATATGATGCATTATTGTTTAGTAATATGTATGGTGCATTATCGTTTAGTAATATGTATGGTTCATTATCGTTTAGTAATATGTATGGTGCATTATCGTTTAGTGATATGTATGGTTCATTATCGTTTAGTAATATGTATGGTGCATTATCATTTAGTAATATGTATGGTTCATTATCGTTTAGTAATATGTATGGCACATTATCGTTTAGTAATATGTATGGTTCATTATCGTTTAGTAATATGTATGGTGCATTATCGTTTAGTGATATGTATGGCACATTATCGTTTAGTAATATGTATGGTTCATTATCGTTTAGTAATATGTATGGTGCATTATTGTTTAGTAATATGTATGGTTCATTATCGTTTAGTAATATGTATGGCACATTATCGTTTAGTAATATGTATGGTTCATTATCGTTTAGTAATATGTATGGTGCATTATCGTTTAGTAATATGTATGATGCATTGTTGTTTAGTAATATGTGTGATGCATTATTGTTTAGTAATATGTGTGATGCATTATTGTTTGGTAATATGTGTGATACATTATCGTTTGGTAATATGTTTGATGCATTATTGTTTAGTAATATGTTTGATGCATTATTGTTTAGTAATATGTGTGATACATTATAATTTAGTAATATGTATCATACATTATCGTTTAGAATATGTATCATGCATGATCGTTTAGAATATGTATACTACATGATCGTTTAGTGATATGTATACTACATTATCGTTTAGTAATATGTATGATGCACCTACATGTCTATACTGTTAGACAGACATAAACATACAGTAGCAGTATGATTGCTAGGATTCAAAACCTTCCCAGTGTTAGAACACCATCTGCACACACGTTAAAGAACCCAGATCACTAGACCAGTGACTCACATGGTTAAAGAACCCAGATCACTAGACCAGTGCCTCACATGGTTAAAGAACCCAGATCACTAGACCAGTGCCTCACATGGTTAAAGAACCCAGATCACTAGACCAGTGCCTCACATGGTTAAAGAACCCAGATCACTAGACCAGTGCCTCACATGGTTAAAGAACCCAGATCACTAGACCAGTGACTCACATGGTTAAAGAACCCAGATCACTAGACCAGTGCCTCACATGGTTAAAGAACCCAGATCACTAGACCAGTGACTCACATGGTTAAAGAACCCAGATCACTAGACCAGTGCCTCACATGGTTAAAGAACCCAGATCACTAGACCAGTGCCTCACATGGTTAAAGAACCCAGATCACTAGACCAGTGCCTCACATGGTTAAAGAACCCAGATCACTAGACCAGTGCCTCACATGGTTAAAGAACCCAGATCACTAGACCAGTGACTCACATGGTTAAAGAACACAGGATCTTTGTCATTGTCAACCACTCCTCCTGCTGCCAGGGTCGTCTCGCTTGGTGTCCACGCCTCGGCGAAATTCAGGAAGTCCCATTTGTCCTTATCCCCCAACTCTGCCTTTAAGTACTCCTTCTTACCGTTCAGAGTACTGCCCGTTACCGTTTCCTGTCAACAACAACACACACACAGTCTCCTATCAGAACAACACGTACAGGGATACTCCACTCAAAGATAAAAAGCATTTTCCTTTTAAGCACTTAATGGCAGAAAATGGACTAAATCAGGGAGGCGCAATCAGGACTTGTCCAATAAGAAACACTTGTTTTGCTACAATGTGCACTAGATGAATGTGACCATAAACTGCTCTGTTCTTTGCAGCATAATTAACAACAACAAGGTCAGTAAACAACAAATAAACACCAAGATCAACAACCTCACTCTGATACATCTGTAATGCATCTTTAATGGTCTTTAAAAAAAATGTTTTGATTGATTGATTGATTCAAATCCAGTTCATTGGAAACGGTGGTCCTGCAGTGGATATTAGTACCATAGAATTACAGATATATTGAGTGTACCTGCCATTCAACCCACTGTGTTCCAGTCAAAATGACAAGGTGGTCTCGGGGGCTTTGTGCTGTCCCTTTAAGTAAATCTACAGTACCAGTCAAAAGTTTGGACACACCTACTCATTCAAGGGTTTTTCTGTGTTTGTACTATTTTCTATATTGTAGAATAATAGTGAATACATCAAAACTATGAAATAACACATATGGAATAATGTAGTAACCAAAAAACAAATCAAAATATATTTTAGACTTGAGATTCTTCAAAGTAGCCACCCTTCGCCTTGATGACAGGGTTGCACACTCTTGGCATTCTCTCAACCAGCCTTCATGAGGTTGACACCTGGAATGCATTTCAATTAACAGGTGTGCCTTGTTAAAAGTTACATTTGTGGATTTTATTTCCTTCTTAATGCATTTGAGCCAATCAGTTGTGTTGTGACATGGTAGGGGTGGGTATACAGAAGATAGCCCTATTTGGTTAAAGACCAAGTCCATATTATGGCAAAAACAGACCAAATAAGCAAAGAGAAACGACAGTGCGTCATTACTTTAAGACATGAAGGTCAGTCAATACGGGAACATTTCAAGAACATTGAATATTTCTTCAAGCACAGTCGCAAAAACCATCAAGCGCTTTGATGAAACTGGATCTCAAGAGGACCGCCACAGGAAAGGAAGACTGCTGCAGAGGATAAGTTCATTAGAGATAACTGCACATCAGATTGCAGCCCAAATAAATGCTTCAAAGAGTTCAACTAACAGACACATCTCAACATCAACTGTTCAGAGGACAGAATCAGGCATTCATGGTCAGATTGATGCAAAGAAACCACTACTAAAGGACACCAATAAGAAGAAGAGACTTGCTCGGGCCAAGAAACACAAGCAATGAACATGACCGGTGAAGCATGGAGGAGGTGGTGTGATGGTGATACTGTCAGTGATTCATTTAGAATTCAAAGCACACTGAACCAGCATGGATACCACAGCATTCTGCAGCGATACGCCATCCCATCTGGTTTGCGCTTAGTGGGACTATCATTTGTTTTTCAACAGGACAAAGACCCAACAATGCTATTTGACCAAGGAGAGTGATGGAGTACTGTATCAGATGACCTGGCCTCCACAATCACCCGACCTCAACCCAATTGAGATGGTTTGGGATGAGTTGGACCGCAGAGTGAAGGAAAAGCAGCCAACAAGTGCTCAGCATATGTGGGAACTCCTTCAAGACAGTTGGAAAAGCATTCCTCATGTAGCTGGTTGAGAGAATGCCGAGAGTGTGCAAAGCTGTCATCAAGGCAAATGGGTGACTACTTTGAAGAATCTAAAATAGATATTGATTTGTTTAACACTTTTTTGGCTACTACATGATTCCATGTGTTGTTTCATAGTTTTGATGTCCACTATTATTCTAACAACGTAGAAAATAGTAAAAATAAAGAAAAACCCTTGGATACGTAGGTGTGTCAACTTTCAACTTTTGACTGGTACTTCTATGAAAAGTACCTACCTTCCAGTTAAAACGAAACACACACACACACACACACCTTCCTGTTGAGCATGCCCCACATGACGGTGTCGAAGGTTCCCTTGGCGATGAGGTAATGCACGTGGACGGAGGCGGTCTGTCCGATGCGGTGCGCCCGGTCCTCAGCCTGCTTCACATGGCCAGGGTTCCAGTACAGCTCAGCAAACACCACGTGAGTGGCCGCTGTGAACGTCAGGCCCTGGACACCACAGAACACACAGGACACACTCACTTAAGGGAAGAACTCTCCGGAAGCAGACAGGCGGAGAAAGCAGAGCGAGGCGGGTGAACAGTACGGGAACAGGCAGAGCGAGGCAGGTGAACATTACGGGAACAGGCAGAGCGAGGCGGGTGAACAGTACGGGAACAGGCAGAGCAGTGAGGGTGAACAGTACGGGAACAGGCAGAGCGAGGAGGGTGAACAGTACGGGAACAGGCAGAGCGAGGAGGGTGAACAGTACGGGAACAGGCAGAGCAGTGAGGGTGAACAGTACGGGAACAGGCAGAGCGAGGCGGGTGAACAGTACGGGAACAGGCAGAGCAGTGAGGGTGACCAGTACGGGAACAGGCAGAGCGAGGAGGGTGAACAGTACGGGAACAGGCAGAGCGAGGAGGGTGAACAGTACGGGAACAGGCAGAGCGAGGAGGGTGAACAGTACGGGAACAGGCAGAGCGAGGCGGGTGAACAGTACGGGAACAGGCAGAGCAGTGAGGGTGACCAGTACGGGAACAGGCAGAGCGAGGAGGGTGAACAGTACGGGAACAGGCAGAGCAGTGAGGGTGAACAGTACGAAAACAGGCAGAGCGAGGCGTGTGAACAGTACGGGAACAGGCAGAGCAGTGAGGGTGAACAGTACGGGAACAGGCAGAGCAGTGAGGGTGAACAGTACGGGAACAGGCAGAGCGAGGAGGGTGAACAGTACGGGAACAGGCAGAGCAGTGAGGGTGAACAGTACGGGAACAGGCAGAGCGAGGAGGGTGAACAGTACGGGAACAGGCAGAGCGAGGAGGGTGAACAGTACGGGAACAGGCAGAGCGAGGTGGGTGAACAGTACGGGAACAGGCAGAGCGAGGAGGGTGAACAGTACGGGAACAGGCAGAGCAGTGACTGTATGCTAGCAGGATAGTACATATAGTTGAAGTCGGAAGTTTACATACACTTAGGTTGGAGTCATTAAAACTTGTTTTTCAACCACTCCACAAATTTCTTGTTAACACATAGTATAGTTTTGGCAATTCGGTTAGGACAATTTTTCTTACAATTGTTTACAGACAGATTATTTCCCTTATAATTCACTGTATCACAATTCCAGTAAGTTGACTGTGCCTCTAAACAGCTTGGAAAATTCCAGAAAATGTCATGGCTTTAGAAGCTTCAGATAGGCTAATTGACATCATTTGAGTCAATTGGAGGTGTACCTGTGGATGTATTTCAAGGCCTACCTTCAAACTCAGTGCCTCTTTGCTTGACATCATGGGAAAATAAAAATAAATCAGCCAAGATCTCAGAAAAAAACATTGGAGACCTCCACAAGTCTGGTTCATCCTTGGGAGCAATTTCCAAAAGCAATTTCCAAAGTGCAAATCAATCCCAGAACAAAAGGACCCTGTGAAGATGCTGGAGGAATCAGCTACAAAAGTATCTGTATCCACAGTAAAACAAGTCCTATATCAACATAACCTGAAAGGCCACTCAGCAAGGAAGAAGCCACTGCTCCAAAACCTCCATAAAAAAGCCAAACTACGGTTTGCAACTGCACATTGGGACAAATATCGTCTTCCAAATGGACAATAACCCCAAACATACTTCCAAAGTTGTGGCAAAATGGCTTAAGGACAACAAAGTCAAGGTATTGGAGTGGCCTTCACAAAGCTCTGACCTCAATCCAATAGAACATTTGTGGGCAGAACTGAAAAAGCTTGTGCGAGCAAGGAGGCCTACAAACCTAACTCAGTTATACCAGCTCTGTCAGGAGGAACGGGCAAAAATTCACCCAACTTATTGTGGGAAGCTTTTGGAAGGCTACCTGAAGTGTTTGACCCAAGTCAAACAATTTAAAGGCAATGCTACCAAATACTAATTGAGTGTATGTGAACTTCTGACCCACTGGGAATTTTATGAAAGATATAAAAGCTGAAATAAATCATTATCTCTACTATTATTCTGACATTTCACATTCTTAAAATAAAGTGGTGATCCTAACTGACCTAAAACAGGGAATTTTTACAAGGATTAAATGTCAGCAATTGTGAAAAACTGAGTTTAATGTATTTAGCTAAGGTATAATAATAATAATTATAATTATAATATTATAATATTCTAATATCATCTACGCTTTTATCTCACAGTCATGCACACATTTGACATATGGGTGGTCACGGGAATGGAACCCACCACCCTGGCTTTACAAGCGCCATGCTCTACCAACTGAGCTACAGGAAGGAGCGCCATGCTCTACCAACTGAGCTACAGGAAGGAGCGCCATGCTCTACCAACTGAGCTAGAGGAGCGCCATGCTCTACCAACTGAGCTACAGGAAGGAGCGCCATGCTCTACCAACTGAGCTACAGGAAGGAGCGCCATGCTCTACCAACTGAGCTACAGGAAGGAGCGCCATGCTCTACCAACTGAGCTACAGGAAGGAGCGCCATGCTCTACCAACTGAGCTACAGGAAGGAGCGCCATGCTCTACCAACTGAGCTACAGGAAGGAGCGCCATGCTCTACCAACTGAGCTACAGGAAGGAGCGCCATGCTCTACCAACTGAGCTACAGGAAGGAGCGCCATGCTCTACCAACTGAGTTACAGGAAGAAGCGCCATGCTCTACCAACTGAGCTACAGGAAGGAGCGCCATGCTCTACCAACTGAGCTACAGGAAGGAGCGCCATGCTCTACCAACTGAGCTACAGGAAGGAGCGCCATGCTCTACCAACTGAGCTACAGGAAGGAGCGCCATGCTCTACCAACTGAGCTACAGGAAGGAGTACCATGCTCTACCAACTGAGCTACAGGAAGGAGCACCATGCTATACCAACTGAGCTACAGAGGACCAGACCTCCAATCAGCAGATAGCGATGTTGTTTCCATAAGTGGATGAATTGGTCTAATTTAGCGTGTATAGTAAAGCCTCAACCCTTAGCTACCTCTTCCAATTCAAATGAGCTCGGGAAAAAAGTTGGTATTGTTTTGTGTGAATACATCTCTAGCGATACAACACAAAAATAGAGACACGTTTTAATTGAGTGAGGCGTCAAAGAGGACAACCTGCCCGCCCCGCTTCGGTTGGGTCATTAGAATTCAAAACAACAGATTTGAAAATACATTTCACACACACGCTTCGCATGCTCGCCTTTAGTGAGTTTAGGCCATTAGTCAAGAACGTCAAGAACTTTCTCACTGTTTTTAATGCTCGTTTTAATTTCAGAGCTCTGGAAAGAAATACTTCCTATCTATTTATTACATATAACAAATAAACTGGAACAGGTCTTGGAAGATATCAATCAAAAACTGTTACTGGGACTGGAATTAGGACACATGGTGGATGTATACAGTGACTGGAATTAGGACACATGGTGGATGTATACAGGGACTGGAATTAGGACACGTGGTGGATGTATACAGGGACTGGAATTAGGACACATGGTGGATGTATACAGGGACTGGAATTAGGACACATGGTGGATGTATACAGTGACTGGAATTAGGACACATGGTGGATGTATACAGGGACTGGAATTAGGACACGTGGTGGATGTATACAGGGACTGGAATTAGGACACATGGTGGATGTATACAGGGACTGGAATTAGGACACATGGTGGATGTATACAGGGACTGGAATTAGGACACATGGTGGATGTATACAGGGACTGGAATTAGGACACGTGGTGGATGTATACAGGGACTGGAATTAGGACACATGGTGGATGTATACAGGGACTGGAATTAGGACACATGGTGGATGTATACAGGGACTGGAATTAGGACACGTGGTGGATGTATACAGGGACTGGAATTAGGACACATGGTGGATGTATACAGGGACTGGAATTAGGACACGTGGTGGATGTATACAGGGACTGGAATTAGGACACATCGTGGATGTATACAGGGACTGGAATTAGGACACATGGTGGATGTATACAGGGACTGGAATTAGGACACATGGTGGATGTATACAGGGACTGGAATTAGGACACATGGTGGATGTATACAGGGACTGGAATTAGGACACGTGGTGGATGTATACAGGGACTGGAATTAGGACACGTGGTGGATGTATACAGGGACTGGAATTAGGACACGTGGTGGATGTATACAGGGACTGGAATTAGGACACATGGTGGATGTATACAGGGACTGGAATTAGGACACGTGGTGGATGTATACAGTGTTACTGGGACTGGAATTAGGACACATGGTGGATGTATACAGGGACTGGAATTAGGACACGTGGTGGATGTATACAGGGACTGGAATTAGGACACATGGTGGGTGTATACAGGGACTGGAATTAGGACACGTGGTGGATGTATACAGGGACTGGAATTAGGACACGTGGTGGATGTATACAGGGACTGGAATTAGGACACGTGGTGGATGTATACAGGGACTGGAATTAGGACACGTGGTGGATGTATACAGGGACTGGAATTAGGACACATGGTGGATGTATACAGGGACTGGAATTAGGACACGTGGTGGATGTATACAGTGTTACTGGGACTGGAATTAGGACACATGGTGGATGTATACAGGGACTGGAATTAGGACACGTGGTGGATGTATACAGGGACTGGAATTAGGACACATGGTGGATGTATACAGTGTTACTGGGACTGGAATTAGGACACATGGTGGATGTATACAGGGACTGGAATTAGGACACGTGGTGGATGTATACAGGGACTGGAATTAGGACACGTGGTGGATGTATACAGTGTTACTGGGACTGGAATTAGGACACATGGTGGATGTATACAGGGACTGGAATTAGGACACGTGGTGGATGTATAGTGTTACTGGGACTGGAATTAGGACACGTGGTGGATGTATACAGGGACTGGAATTAGGACACGTGGTGGATGTATACAGTGTTACTGGGACTGGAATTAGGACACGTGGTGGATGTATACAGGGACTGGAATTAGGACACATGGTGGATGTATACAGTGTTACTGGGACTGGAATTAGGACACATGGTGGATGTATACAGGGACTGGAATTAGGACACGTGGTGGATGTATACAGGGACTGGAATTAGGACACGTGGTGGATGTATACAGTGTTACTGGGACTGGAATTAGGACACATGGTGGATGTATACAGGGACTGGAATTAGGACACGTGGTGGATGTATAGTGTTACTGGGACTGGAATTAGGACACATGGTGGATGTATAGTGTTACTGGGACTGGAATTAGGACACATGGTGGATGTATACAGTGTTACTGGGACTGGAATTAGGACACGTGGTGGATGTATACAGTGTTACTGGGACTGGAATTAGGACACATGGTGGATGTATACAGTGTTACAGGGACTGGAATTAGGACACATGGTGGATGTATACAGTGTTACAGGGACTGGAATTAGGACACATGGTGGATGTATACAGGGACTGGAATTAGGACACGTGGTGGATGTATACAGGGTTACTGGGACTGGAATTAGGACACATGGTGGATGTATACAGTGTTACTGGGACTGGAATTAGGACACATGGTGGATGTATAGTGTTACTGGGACTGGAATTAGGACACATGGTGGATGTATACAGTGTTACTGGGACTGGAATTAGGACACGTGGTGGATGTATAGTGTTACTGGGACTGGAATTAGGACACATGGTGGATGTATACAGTGTTACAGGGACTGGAATTAGGACACATGGTGGATGTATACAGGGACTGGAATTAGGACACATGGTGGATGTATACAGTGTTACTGGGACTGGAAACAGGACACATGGTGGATGTATAGTGTTACTGGGACTGGAATTAGGACACGTGGTGGATGTATACAGGGACTGGAATTGGGACACATGGTGGATGTATACAGGGACTGGAATTAGGACACGTGGTGGATGTATACAGGGACTGGAATTAGGACACGTGGTGGATGTATACAGTGTTACTGGGACTGGAATTAGGACACATGGTGGATGTATAGTGTTACTGGGACTGGAATTAGGACACATGGTGGATGTATACAGTGTTACTGGGACTGGAATTAGGACACATGGTGGATGTATACAGTGTTACTGGGACTGGAATTAGGACACATGGTGGATGTATAGTGTTACTGGGACTGGAATTAGGACACGTGGTGGATGTATACAGTGTTACTGGGACTGGAATTAGGACACGTGGTGGATGTATACAGTGTTACTGGGACTGGAAACAGGACACATGGTGGATGTATAGTGTTACTGGGACTGGAATTAGGACACGTGGTGGATGTATACAGTGTTACTGGGACTGGAATTAGGACACATGGTGGATGTATACAGTGTTACTGGGACTGGAAACAGGACACATGGTGGATGTATAGTGTTACTGGGACTGGAATTAGGACACATGGTGGATGTATACAGGGACTGGAATTAGGACACGTGGTGGATGTATAGTGTTACTGGGACTGGAATTAGGACACATGGTGGATGTATACAGTGTTACTGGGACTGGAATTAGGACACATGGTGGATGTATACAGGGACTGGAATTAGGACACGTGGTGGATGTATAGTGTTACTGGGACTGGTATTAGGACACATGGTGGATGTATACAGTGTTACAGGGACTGGAATTAGGACACATGGTGGATGTATACAGGGACTGGAATTAGGACACGTGGTGGATGTATACAGTGTTACTGGGACTGGAATTAGGACACGTGGTGGATGTGTAGTGTAACTGGAACTGGAATTAGGACACATGGTGGATGTATACAGGGTTACTGGGACTGGAATTAGGACACATGGTGGATGTATAGTGTTACTGGGACTGGAATTAGGACACATGGTGGATGTATACAGGGTTACTGGGACTGGAATTAGGACACATGGTGGATGTATAGTGTTACTGGGACTGGAATTAGGACACATGGTGGATGTATAGTGTTACTGGGACTGGAATTAGGACACATGGTGGATGTATACAGGGTTACTGGGACTGGAATTAGGACACATGGTGGATGTATAGTGTTACTGGGACTGGAATTAGGACACATGGTGGATGTATAGTGTCACTGGGACTGGAATTAGGACACATGGTGGATGTATACAGTGTTACTGGGACTGGAATTAGGACACGTGGTGGATGTATATGCCCAGTAGAGGGTATGTACTGTAGAAATATAATCAGTGTCATCAGTGTTTCTATGGTCTGTACGTGCAGTACCTGCCCAGCTGCCTGTATGCTTAGGACGGCCACGCGCGTCTCAGGGTCATTCTGGAACTGGTGAACCAAGTGGATACGCTCTGAGGACGGAACACTGCCATCGATACGGATGTAACTGGCCTGAGAGAGGGGGAGAGAGGGAGATGGGGAGAGAGCGTGGTCATTACTGATGGGACACTGCCATCGATACGGATGTAACTGGCCTGAGAGAGAGGGGGGTGGGAGAGAGATGGGGAGAGAGGGAGATGGGGAGAGAGCGTGGTCATTACTGATGGGACACTGCCAATGATATGGATGTAACTGGCCTGAGAGAGAGAGGAGATAGGGAGAGAAGTAAATGTCAGCGCTGATTAAAACCTTGACCTCTGAACCCACCACTAAAACGACAGCAACATCCTATAGCATTGCTGTATAGAAAAACAACAATTTACTAATACATCGGTGTACACGTCACTGACAAGCTGAAATGGTCCACTCACACAGACAGTGTGGTGAAGAAAATGTGGCTTGTCACCTAAAACCCTCAAACTTTTACAGATGCACAATCGAGAGCATCCTGTCGGGCTGTATCACCGCCTGGTACGGCAACCGCACCGCCCACAACCGCAGGGCTCTCCAGAGGGTAGTGCGGTCTGCCCAACACATCACCGGGGGGCAAACTACCTGTCCTCCAGGACACCTACAGCACCCAATGTCATAGGAAGACCAAAAAGATCATCAAGGGCAACAACCACCCGAGCCACTGCCTGTTCACCCCGCTATCATCCAGAAGGCGACGTCAGTACAGGTGCATCAAAGCTGGGACCGAGAGACTGAAAAACAGCTTCTATCTCAAGGCCATCAGACTGTTAACCAGCATCACTAACCTTGAGAGGCTGCTGCCTATATACATAGACTTGAAATCACTGGCCACTTTAATAAATAGAACACTGGCCACTTTAATAAATAGAACACTGGCCACTTTAATAAATAGAACACTGGCCACTTTAATAAATAGAACACTGGCCACTTTAATAAATAGAACACTGGCCACTTTAATAAATAGAACACTGGCCACTTTAATAAATAGAACACTAGCCACTTTAATAAATAGAACACTGGTCACTTTAATAAATAGAACACTGGCCACTTTAATAAATAGAACACTGGCCACTTTAATAAATAGAACACTGGCCACTTTAATAAATAGAACACTGGCCACTTTAATAAATAGAACACTGGCCACTTTAATAAATAGAACACTGGCCACTTTAATAAATAGAACACTGGCCACTTTAATAAATAGAACACTGGCCACTTTAATAAATAGAACACTGGCCACTTTAATAAATAGAACACTAGCCACTTTAATAAATAGAACACTGGTCACTTTAATAAATAGAACACTGGCCACTTTAATAAATAGAACACTGGCCACTTTAATAAATAGAACACTGGCCACTTTAATAAATAGAACACTGGCCACTTTAATAAATAGAACACTGGCCACTTTAATAAATAGAACACTGGCCACTTTAATAAATAGAACACTGGTCACTTTAATAAATAGAACACTGGCCACTTTAATAAATAGAACACTAGCCACTTTAATAAATAGAACACTGGTCACTTTAATAAATAGAACACTGGCCACTTTAATAAATAGAACACTGGCCACTTTAATAAATAGAACACTGGCCACTTTAATAAATAGAACACTAGTTACTTTAATAATGTCTACATATCTTGCATACCCATCTCATATGTATATACTGTATCCTATACCTTATTCTATACCACTCTCACATTGCATGTCCATATATTTGTATATGTTTAATTCCATTCCTTTACTAGATGTGTGTGTATTGGGAATATGTTGTGTAATTGGTAGTTATTACTTGTTAGATATTACTGCACTGTTGGAGCTAGAAGCACAAGCATTTCTCTACACCAGCAATAACATCTGATAAACACGTGTATGTGACCAATAACATTTGATTTGACATTTAGTCAATTCCACTCCACACAGACAGTACCCATATACAGGAAGAACAATTTAGTGTTCTAATACACCTGTCGCAGTGATGTCATTGATTTCATTTGGATTTGATTGGATTAGTCGTGTCTCCAGCCCTCCGCCTCCCCCTCGGTCTCTCTCCCCGTTCTCACAGCTGTAGTTCATCACGGCAGCATGCAGCTCCTTATTTTAGTCTTTTTCCTGTTAATGGGTGATGATGATGCTTCTGCGAGTGGGAGACTTCTCAAATTAGAAGATGTGATCACACTTGATCACGTATCAGATAACAGCAGACGACACCTATACCCTTCCTCTCACCTCACTGCCATCGAGCTGAGAAACGCGTGAAACTGGCTTAAAATAAAAACAGTGTGTGTGTGTGTGTGTGTGCATTTTACAAACTTCTGTTTCGAGTTTCTACATAATTGGAGATGAGATTCAGCAACACTTGGAGAACAATGGAATCAAAAAAATATTTTTTATTTTAAAGCGTCTTTATTGCTAAAAAGTAATTGGTTCATAAAAAAGTAATGAAATAAATTCCACATTCAGTGTTGCTGAACCTCCTCTCTCCTTGGTTGGAAAGAGAGGAAGCGACAGTGATCCCTTCCCTTTGAGTTTCTACACAGTCTGTTCTAGTGAAAACACAAGCCATTTCAAGTGTGAGTGGTATCACTGCCAGTGGCTGGTTCAACATGTATAGACTTGAGGGGAAAGCACACATGTACACAACACTAACATGTATAGACTTGAGGGGAAAGCACACATGTACACAACACTAACATGTATAGACTTGAGGGGAAAGCACACATGTACACAACACTAACATGTATCTGGCGTTCTGCACTCAGAGCCAAACACACACAGGGCATCTACATTTTATTCATTTAGCCGACGCTCTGATCCAGAGTGACTTACAGGAGCAATTTGGGTTAAGTGCCTTGCTCAAGGGCAGATCGACAGATTTTTCACCTCGTCCGCTCGGGGATTGGAACCTTTCGGTTACTGGCCCAATGCTCTGAACCGCTAGGTTACCTGCAGATACAGGGTGGAACTCACTGGTGTTGTGTAAACAGTGACAGTCTATGACCCCCACGCCTGGGAATCATGGTCTCTACAGGGCTGTGACGACAACATCAGGGTAGAACTCACTGGTGTTGTGTAAACAGTGACAGTCTATGACCCCCACGCCTGGGAATCATGGTCTCTACAGGGCTGTGACGACAACATCAGGGTAGAACTCACTGGTGTTGTGTAAACAGTGACAGTCTATGACCTCCACGCCTGGGAATCATGGTCCCTACAGGGCTGTGACGACAACATCAGGGTAGAACTCACTGGTGTTGTGTAAACAGTGACAGTCTATGACCCCCACGCCTGGGAATCATGGTCCCTACAGGGCTGTGACGACAACATCAGGGTAGAACTCACTGGTGTTGTGTAAACAGACACAGACAGTCTATGACTCCCAGGCCTGGGAATCATGGTCCCTACAGGGCTGTGACGACAACATCAGGGTAGAACTCACTGGTGTTGTGTAAACAGTGACAGTCTATGACCCCCAGGCCTGGGAATCATGGTCCCTACAGGGCTGTGACGACAACATCAGGGTAGAACTCACTGGTGTTGTGTAAACAGTGACAGTCTATGAGCCCCAGGCCTGGGAATCATGGTCCCTACAGGGCTGTGACGACAACATCAGGGTAGAACTCACTGGTGTTGTGTAAACAGTGACAGTCTATGACCCCCAGGCCTGGGAATCATGGTCCCTACAGGGCTGTGACGACAACATCAGGGTAGAACTCACTGGTGTTGTGTAAACAGTGACAGTCTATGACCCCCAGGCCTGGGAATCATGGTCCCTACAGGGCTGTGACGACAACATCAGGGTAGAACTCACTGGTGTTGTGTAAACAGTGACAGTCTATGACCCCCAGGCCTGGGAATCATGGTCCCTACAGGGCTGTGACGACAACATCAGGGTAGAACTCACTGGTGTTGTGTAAACAGTGACAGTCTATGACCCCCAGGCCTGGGAATCATGGTCCCTACAGGGCTGTGACGACAACATCAGGGTAGAACTCACTGGTGTTGTGTAAACAGTGACAGTCTATGACCCCCAGGCCTGGGAATCATGGTCCCTACAGGGCTGTGACGACAACATCAGGGTAGAACTCACTGGTGTTGTGTAAACAGTGACAGTCTATGACCCCCAGGCCTGGGAATCATGGTCCCTACAGGGCTGTGACGACAACATCAGGGTAGAACTCACTGGTGTTGTGTAAACAGTGACAGTCTATGACCCCCAGGCCTGGGAATCATGGTCCCTACAGGGCTGTGACGACAACATCAGGGTAGAACTCACTGGTGTTGTGTAAACAGTGACAGTCTATGAGCCCCAGGCCTGGGAATCATGGTCCCTACAGGGCTGTGACGACAACATCAGGGTAGAACTCACTGGTGTTGTGTAAACAGTGACAGTCTATGACCCCCACGCCTGGGAATCATGGTCCCTACAGGGCTGTGACGACAACATCAGGGTAGAACTCACTGGTGTTGTGTAAACAGTGACAGTCTATGACCCCCAGGCCTGGGAATCATGGTCCCTACAGGGCTGTGACGACAACATCAGGGTTCTGGAACTCACTGGTGTTGTGTAAACAGTGACAGTCTATGACCCCCAGGCCTGGGAATCATGGTCCCTACAGGGCTGTGACGACAACATCAGGGTAGAACTCACTGGTGTTGTGTAAACAGTGACAGTCTATGAGCCCCAGGCCTGGGAATCATGGTCCCTACAGGGCTGTGACGACAACATCAGGGTAGAACTCACTGGTGTTGTGTAAACAGTGACAGTCTATGACCCCCAGGCCTGGGAATCATGGTCCCTACAGGGCTGTGACGACAACATCAGGGTAGAACTCACTGGTGTTGTGTAAACAGACACAGACAGTCTATGACTCCCAGGCCTGGGAATCATGGTCCCTACAGGGCTGTGACGACAACATCAGGGTAGAACTCACTGGTGTTGTGTAAACAGTGACAGTCTATGACCCCCAGGCCTGGGAATCATGGTCCCTACAGGGCTGTGACGACAACATCAGGGTAGAACTCACTGGTGTTGTGTAAACAGACACAGACAGTCTATGACTCCCAGGCCTGGGAATCATGGTCCCTACAGGGCTGTGACGACAACATCAGGGTAGAACTCACTGGTGTTGTGTAAACAGTGACAGTCTATGACCCCCAGGCCTGGGAATCATGGTCCCTACAGGGCTGTGACGACAACATCAGGGTAGAACTCACTGGTGTTGTGTAAACAGACACAGACAGTCTATGACTCCCAGGCCTGGGAATCATGGTCCCTACAGGGCTGTGACGACAACATCAGGGTAGAACTCACTGGTGTTGTGTAAACAGTGACAGTCTATGACCCCCACGCCTGGGAATCATGGTCCCTACAGGGCTGTGACGACAACATCAGGGTAGAACTCACTGGTGTTGTGTAAACAGTGACAGTCTATGACCCCCAGGCCTGGGAATCATGGTCCCTACAGGGCTGTGACGACAACAGGGTAGAACTCACTGGTGTTGTGTAAACAGTGACAGTCTATGACCCCCAGGCCTGGGAATCATGGTCCCTACAGGGCTGTGACGACAACATCAGGGTAGAACTCACTGGTGTTGTGTAAACAGTGACAGTCTATGACCCCCAGGCCTGGGAATCATGGTCCCTACAGGGCTGTGACGACAACATCAGGGTAGAACTCACTGGTGTTGTGTAAACAGTGACAGTCTATGACCCCCAGGCCTGGGAATCATGGTCCCTACAGGGCTGTGACGACAACAGGGTAGAACTCACTGGTGTTGTGTAAACAGTGACAGTCTATGACCCCCAGGCCTGGGAATCATGGTCCCTACAGGGCTGTGACGACAACATCAGGGTTCTGGAACTCAGTCAAATATTAGAAATTGTTGCATGTTGCTTTATATTTTTGTTCAGTATAGTTATTTTATTAGATACTTTTCCCTATTAGTTGAAATCTTATTTTCTTCAAAGTCCTTAGCTAGCAAACATGTTTCACTATGAAACAACAAAAAAACTACTGCACTCTGAACCACACAACTTTCCTAGATTCATGAAAGTGTTGTTAGACAGCACAAGAAATGTCAACTTCAATATGTGATGTAGTTTTAGTGGAATTTGCAGCAGGTGTTGGTAAGTAATGAATGTGCTGGCTTCTAGAGTAACTTCCTCAACCTTTAAGTGGTTTAGGATTTGAAGACAGGTATGGAACAATCTCCATAATA